>NC_052532.1:81744468-81898542 GCF_016699485.2 Gallus gallus
GCATTTTGGAATCCAGTCGCCCTAACCTCACTGGGAGTGTATGCATGTCACACTTCCAATCCTCTCTCTCTTCTTTCCCCCCGCTGTTGTTGGCACTGAATACGGCCTAATATATTCATGACCTAATTAGAGTAATTTTTGCATAATAATGACCTCCCGGGGGAAACTTTTTTGGGGTGTTTTTTATGCGTGTATGTGTGTGTGCATGCACACTCAGACTGTTCAGACACATTAACTGGAACAAGTGTTTCTTAATTTTCAAATGTTTCTCTGGTTATTAGAAGTATTTTTATGTCATTTAAAATAGAAACGATGCAAAAGGAAGCCCCAGAGGAAAGGGATTGTTTTACTTTCCTGCTCTGTGTTTCTCTCTGTTACTTTGAAGCTTATGTCCTCTCGTCTGAATGTCCAAGACGGGCACCATGCTGCCTTGCTGTTATTAGATGCTCTCATTGCTTTCAGGGTTTCACTCTCATCTTTGCCAGCTTCATTCTTCCCCTCTGTCACACAGCTTCTTCCCCTCTCCCCTCATGTCCTTGTTTGACCTTCAGGAACAGGTTGCCCAAGGAGGTTGTGGATGCCCCATCCCTGGAGGCATTCAAGGCCAGGCTGGATGTGGCTCTGGGCAGCCTGGTCTGGTGGTTGGCGATCCGGCACATAGCAAGAGGGTTTAAACTCGATGATCATTGTCGTCCTTCTCAACCCAGGACATTCTATGATTCTATGAGTCCTTCATTTGCTGTGATAGTCACTTGATGTTATCATAGCCAAGGGCCGTGCTCTCTTTCTCTGTTTCTGACATCTCAGTCCAAGTCTCTGTGGGCTGCTGTAAGTGACGGCCCATCTTGGCAGACCATCTCAGCCCTGTGATGACCCTTACTTTGTTACTCTCTCACTTCCCTGGAACTTGACATGTCTTCATTTCCTTGCTGACCTTTCTGTTTTCCCTCACTTTGCAGTTTCCACTTTTTCCTCCTCCTCAGCTTCTACTGTTCATTGTTCCTGGAACACACCTCCCACTGCCAACCCTCTTTTTTCTTGAGCTCCAGTTGTTCTTTCTCTTGCAGTCCTCGCTGGCTCTCAGCTGTTGTTCTGTTTTCAGCCTCCGCAAAAATGGAAATACAACCCTTTCTGACAGAGGTCATGGTCCACCTTCCTCAGTGTTACGTTTTTATAAATAAAGTAAGTCTGTTGACCTTGACTGTGTTAGTAGAGATTTATACCAGCAGGACATGTTTATTTCTATAAGCATGCTAATTGTGCTTTCCCCAAACTGTTGTTTAAAGAGCATTAAGGGGTAGTGTTCAGAGCACTTACTTGCTCTAAAATGACACTACAGGATGAGTTTGCTGAAAATGTTATTTATCTCTTTCCTACTTTCCATATATTTACTTTAGTCTTAGTAAATAGTTCACTCAGGTTTTACATCAATGAGAAAAGACAAGCTTTCCATAGACAGCTGTTTTCTAGTGTTGACAGAACCTTCCATGCCTTGAGCACTCCTGTCTCTTGGGCTTTTGTACCCAGCTCTGCTGATTTCGTACAGAACCACAGAATGGTTGATGTTGAAAGAGACCCTTCCTACAATCCCAGGTTTTGACAGTTCCTTTGTATGCATTCATCCATTGCTTTGGCAAATGCCTCCACTTATTATTGACCTGAGCATATTACTGTATGAAAGCCAGGCTGTTCTGCTGCCTGGGTCTACAGATCTATCTCCTGCTTCTGTTATAGTCCTTCATCTCATACCCAACTTGCATCAAGCTTGGCTGACAGCATCCCCTGTCATTTCAAGAGTGGGTACACGTGCCAAAAGGGAATGGAGAATTAAACAGGTACACTCAAAACACTTCCCAACAAAATCTTTTTTTTTTTTTTTTAAGAGTCTGTGGAAATAGAACAGTCCACATTAAAAAGTGCCATGAAATATTCATCAGTGCTCTTCACTATAACACAATTCATTTTGGGGTTAGCTGCAAGATACATTGGGCAAAAAATGGGGCACTTATGAGGTTGTTTCACATCCTGGCATATCTGTGTCTTGTTGTTGCTTCTTGCATTGTTTTTTTAAGTGCCCAGGCCTTAGTAGATGCAAAGGAACATGCATATGATAAATGGGAACCACTTCAAATGTATGATGCAGTTGGAGAACTGTACTTTGTTACTTTTAAAGCTGTAGTTCAAACACACCTTACATTTCATCATCTTTGTGTGTTTTTTTCAGTAGGCGAGTGGATTGAGCATTAATGTTCGTAGACTGTAGGCAATGGGTTTATGAGTGAGTAAGAAGGTGCAGATGCTAAGGTCCCAAACGCTGCTTGATTAGCTTATTACACTGAAGGTACCGCAGGAGCAGGTGGTCTTGGGTGTGGGGATGGAAGGCAAAAAAAGAGGGATGGATAGATTTGAAGTAGTCCTGAATGTTTTCACAGCAGTTTGGCTTCAATGCTCCATCTGTGCTTGTGCGCTACACATGGCAGGGATGGCATATCTCTTTCAGATCACAGGAGGAAAGACCATTTTGAGGATTGTGATAATCCTTGAGCAGGGGGGAAGAATTCATAGCAAGAAGAGAAGAGGCTATAAGTGCCTTTTGGGTCAGTGCCAAATTACCATTGGTAACCTTTTCAGTCCTGCTGCTGCTGGTTTTTGTCTTTATTTCCTTCAGTAAGGCAAAATTCCAACATGATTTGCTCTTTTCCATCTTGTAACACCTGAAGGTGGTCCAAAGAAGAAGGACCTCCTTGACAAAAATAGAAACGCAGAGGGACAGAAGGGAAGAACATTGTGTTTAAATGAGACGCAATAGATAACTGAAGAGCACATATTTTGATACTTGGCCATCAAAACTGTATTCCTAACTTTCCAGGAGTTGCCTAGGGACTGAAACTTTCATTCCCAAATTCTGCAACACTTCAGGGCTTCTGTTATGATGCCAAAATGAGAATGGTTTGAATCTGAGCTCTGACCAGTTGGATTTGTGCATTTACATTTTTCACTATGGACTTCCTTAGGAGGTCGCTGCTATGTGCCATTGCTCTTCACCCCTCCTGTAAAAGTATCAGGAGTACTTCTGCGTATGAGATTGATGTGGATCAGCAAGATAGGAGGATGGTGCTGGACACAGAAGCAAGATCAGGAATTTGAGTTCAGTTTATTTTGTTATGGTCACATTTACGGGGGTCTTTTATTATATGCTGTCACTTGCTTTTGTTCTTATGATGGCCATAAGAAGGGACATAATTGTTTTTTTTTTTTGTGAGGTTAGGTTAGGTTTTTTATTTTTATGTAGGGCTTTGATGAGTAATGAATGGCAGGATATTCTTAGTAGTATAAGTCTCTTTAAATTTCTGAGTTGCTTTTGCCGCATCACATTCCAGTTGTTCTTATGTGCTCTACGTTTACTGGAGTAAAGGGATTTATTCATTAATTCTTCTGTCCTATAAAAGTGGTGTTGGTAACAAAGCTGAGCATACATTAGAAATCAAGAGCTTTGGTTTCACCATGCTTTATAATGTAAAGAACTAGCAGCAACTCAGAATGCACAAATTAGGTTTTCCAAAGAACTTACTTCAGAAGTGCAAAGCTTGACATTTACAGAACAATGAGAAATCCAAATCACTACCTACTGCTTTCTGACACCTTCTTGACACCAGGTGCATCTTCTTGTTGTACCTGAATGGAATAAATCTGGAATAGAAAAGGGGATGACACTCAAGAGCACTCAAGAGACTCTAGAGCTCCCAGAAGAAAGGAAAAAGCGGGGAACAAAAAATGGAACAGAAACAACTGTATTAAGCTGAATGGAGAAAAAATCCTATTTAAATTCCCCTGACAGCTTTCTAGCACCGCTCTTAGTGTGGTACTAGGAGAGTGTGATAAAACTCCTTTGCAGATTCCACCACTCCCTAAAAATCTTGAGGTGAATGAAGGTGCAAACGTAGTGAAGGCTTTTGTTCTTTTTGTTTAAGATTTCCACAGATACTTAATAAATCCTTAAATCTTGCATATTCGATTCTGCTCTGACTCTTACCATTTGGCATCCAGATGTTTCATTTTCTTGAGGATTTCTGAGGGAACAAAACCTCAGCATGGAGAAAACTGGATGGAGAAAAAAGCATGGAGAAAGCTTTATTCCTTTGTCTCATGTCACCCCTTTTCCCAACTAACTGCAGCAAGCATCTCAAGGAGGGTGGAGTCCATGGCTGCTGCCTAACCCAGTAGGGAAGGCTTCTTTAGCAGCTGGATCAATAAAGTGTTTCTTCCACATGCCTGTATCCTTGATTGATCTGGTTGACGTTTTCTCTTTTCATCATCCTTTTCTTCTCTTGGCACTTCATTTTAATTCATCCATGAGTAATCCTCCTCCTCTCCAGATGCTTCTCAGTATTAAACTGCAGCCCTTCATGGCCTATCCTTACCTTGGACCTTTATGCCAAACAAACAAACAAACAAACAAAAAACAACCAAAAAACACAACAACATCACACTCTCATTAACCCTCTTTTTTTCAGGCAAGACGGGAAACTGCACGATCCTGATCTTTCTAGTGGCAGCCAAGCCTTACCTGAGAAGTCCCAGCAGTTGTTTCCTTCTCTTTCAGCAAGGGAATGACTGCTGCTTGCAAAGGCCATTGACTTTACTGACAGAACATTTTTCATTGGAAAGTGCCTTTTGCTGCTGCAGTATTCATTTGCAATGTTGTTTTATCATTTCTGAATCAAAAAACAGTAAAAATGCCTTGATTTCATCTAAATGAAATGTTTCAATTGTTCTAGACCAAATGTTTGCACGTGTGTTAAAATTTTATTTCATAGGAAATCTCAGAGCTGTTTGGCTTTGTTCTGACTCAGAACAAAAACAGATCTTGATGTTGCTTCCAGTATGGGGAAAAGGAAAGAAAAAAAAAAAACAAAAAGCTCTCAGCAGGAGAGTCTCCAGGTCTCTAACTTACTTTAGGAAAGTTAGTATTCTTGTCTATGTTGGGATTTTCCCTCAAACTCCATTATAGCACAAGTACTAATGCTAGTCATGTAAATGGTAGATTGACCGGTTCAGAGAGAAGGCGTTGTTATGGTACCGGGGCTCCCTATCACTTAGCATTATCTAAATGTGCTATGCAGGCAAAATACTGGGGATTGGGCTATCAGCATTTTCGAATATTGGAGCTGGGCTAATCCAAACTTAGGCAAAGCTCAGCAGTCACACATCCAGACAGAGATGCGTATTTGGTTTTGGTAGAAGAGCCATCATCTTGTCCCTAGAACTTCCTCATTCATGTTTATGGAAGTGCCTCTGAGTTGCTGGACAGATCTTGCTTTGTGAACAGGTACGAGACCTTTGTGCACCTTTTCATCTCTCTGGTTTGTTCGGGCAGTACAGGTTTGCATGCACAAATGCAGGTAAATGCTGATCCAAGCTGAAAACATTCCAACCCAAAAAGTATTTTGAAGAGAAACTGCCTCTAGATTTTCAGATTCGTGAGTCTTCAAGGGGCACCTTTTGAGATAAACTTAATTAAGGAAGTCATTCTATTAATCAGTTCTAATTACTCATGCAAATCACAAGCGCTCCGGCCTGTGGTTAAGTGAAACCTGATTTGATCCCAAGTGCAGCCAGGCTTAGCGAGTCCAGTGGGTATTTGCGGGAACGTGCCTTCTCTGATCTTCGTGCTTCTCTCCAGGTGCAGTAATCTTCTGGAGACTGTACTGTGAATTGATTAGTTGTCATGGGCAGAGTGCCATTACCTTCAACACTGGGGAGGATGGGGGGTGAGAAGCACTGCGGAGCGTGTGAACTCTTCCTCTGCATCCCTTTGGCACCCACACGTGTAGACATAAGAAGGGCTAAGGCTGGGGGTCTGCAAGAGGGGAGGCTAGCTATGAAATGTCGTGCAGGTGAAAGGAGACAGCTGCCCCTTTCAAGGCAGAGGTCTGTGTGGCTGTTTCTGGAGAACCAGGGAGCCAAATATGTCAAAAGGATGCGGCTCGGCGTAGGGAGTGATCCTGCCTAGCTTCATGCCCCTAATGCCATTCTCCATCTTAATCCCACCAGGTAAGGCAGCTGTGAATTACTCAGTGTTAGGCAGCCAGTGTGGACAGCTAAGGTAAACGAGTGAGTGATTGCTGACTTCACCTTGATTGATTTGCGTAACACAGCGCTGTTGGTTAAAAGGCTGAGAACGCGGGTTTGTTCTTTCTCTTGCCTTTAAAGTGCCAGCAGCATAAATATTCATTAACATAAGATTCGTGTTAACACTTCAAAAAAGGCGCCTATTTCACAGAATCTCTGCTGTAAGACCGAGGCCTTTGATTGCATCAGCGTGGAGAAACTCCTTTTGCCTGACCTGGGATTTCCCTGGGACTGGGCTACAGTCAGCCATCTCCATGGGCTGCTGTGAAGGAGTGCCCATGAAGCAGGGAACGGCGTGGAGCCGAGGGCTGTATCCATACATCTTCCTGGCAGCCAGGCTCCTTGCTACGTGGTGGCACAGCTTCCCTACCCTGAGCTGGGTGGAGCTCCAGCTGAGCTCTCCAACAGGGGAGCCCATGCTCCTTCGTCTATTATAATTATTTACTTCTCTGTTAGCATGTGTGCTAACCCTGCACGCACACGTCCATGTGCATTCCCCCTCCCTTTCACACTTCCTTGCATGGCTGGCAAAATGAGCTACAAGCAGATAAAAATTGAAACACAGAAGAGAGCAAATTACAACATGTTCAATTATCTTTTTCAAAATCATTCTTCATCTCTGCTGTACTTGGTGGCTGGTAGTGTTCTCTTAGCAATCTGACAAGGGCATTATTTTCTCCCTTGTTTTATCCCTTCTCTTGTGTGGTAGGTGGTCAACGAGCCAGGACTCAGGGAGAAGTTACGCAGTGGGGCCAGGCAATTCAAGTTGCATGAACCAGAGAGCTAAAAGAGCAGTGCTCTTCCGGTCTCCATTCAGCAGCCTGTGTAAGGGGCTCTCCCTCCATTAATTGCAAATGTTTCTTCTTGTTCCATGCAAATCTTACTGTGGCAAGCAATGCGCCCCTCCTTACAGCTTTTTTCTTGCAGAACTTTGCTTTGTTGCCATCCTTGCTGTTATATTGACAACTGCCACCCACTGCCAGCTCGCTGCCGGCCTCACCGAGGGCTCTGCTAATTTGCTAATTAGTAGGCTCCCCCTCCTGGCTCCTCGCAGCAGCCCTGCGAGGTAAGAAGGACCCCAGGTAGCTGCCTGCAGTTTTGTTTCTCTTTTCCAGGGCGGTGGATTTGCTGCTTCGTTGCAGGTTCCTCGAGCAGAATTTTAGTATTGCTTCTGGATTGACTGTCGACTCAAGTTTTCTGCCTGTTTACAGAAGTGCTCCGGGGTGAGCGTCCTTCTGTACCCCTGAGACCAGCGCTGCGGGATCACCTTTTGGGTTGAGAGGAGATTTTGTTCTTTATGGTCTATTTAGCTCTTGGCCTCTCTGCTGAGAAACTGTCAGTGAATATAGTGTCAAGTGTGGTAGTGATAGTTTTAATAATGAGGACACCTGTCTGCTGTAAAATAAGATTACATCAAGACATTTTATGCAGTTCACATGTAAGTTAGAAACGACTTTTGGTGATGCCAGCAGGGATTGCATTAAAGGATTGAACAATAAATGCAACAAATTGCCCATTAAAATTGGGAGAAATTTCTTCAAGTAATGAAACATATTTAAACGTGTGTATTATAAAGGTGAAACGGTTGAGCAGTTTCCAAGCCATATTAGGTCTGGTAAAGAGCTTGATCAGCTTAAATCTGAAAGGGAGTGTTTTGTGGCTTAAAGCAGAAGCAGATTTTTTTCTAATTGTTTCATTATTAACATCGGTGTGGCAGTGTGTGATTTTAATGGAGTGCTATTGTGAGGATAGTTAAGAAGAAGAGAAGGGCTGTAAACAAGCTATAATGCTTGCAATGCAGATCCCCAGGTAAAACAGAGCATGGGAGGAAGCACTTGGTTTCATCCCTGTTTTCAGGCAGATCGTCTTGTTCACAGCTGCTCAAAAAGTCACTGGGAGAACTGGAAAGGCAGCTCATCTTTTAGGAGTCCTAGCTCGATATTCAGATCCAAACCAGTGTTTTCTTTTGGTTACTTTTGTGAAGGCAGTTTCCAGCGAAGTCTTGAATGTGGCATCTGCGTGGTCTTCAGTCATAACGATATTCTTAAGCTATCTCCTCAAAAACCCAAAGAGAAGAGCAGTGTATTGATGCTGAAAACCAAAGAGAGCACTTAATGGGAAAGAAATTGTACTTATTACTACATTGCAGACATTAAACCACTGGCCTACAAAACCAGAACAAGTAGGAATATACTTTCTTCGCATCTCCAGTTAATATACAGGAAAATAGGGACATAGTAGAGCTATTGTTTAACCAGCATCACACACTAAACTGGGGATAACCTTTTAAAAATATATGTGTATTGTCAAATGCAGCATAATTGTTCATGCCAGTGCAAAGTGCGGACAGTCACAGATTTGCATAACATACAGTTGAGATGCTCCAAAAGTGGCTGTTGGCTTCTGGGACAAGTTCAAAACACTTTTAGCAAGAGGACTGAGAAACAGAGTCCCTAAATCAGTAGCCATTTTTACAAATGTAGGCCTCAGGTTCTTAAAATGCACTTCTAATAGTTTAAAGTGTCATCCAGGGAAGTAACATTTGGGTTTAAATTTATGGGGCCAATTGAATGTGTGATATAAATCTGTATCATTTAGCAATTGCCCCCGGAGTGAATCTCAGAGAGATTTTTATCTTGACGGTAGCCCTTTAAAGGAAAAGGAAGAGGAAGGCATTGAATTGGAACAAGCCAGCATCTCTCTGTGTTTGTCTTTGGTAAACACTGCAATTTATTTAAAGCACATGGAAGGCAGAAAGAATACGGTGAAGTTAAATCCCAACAAATTGTTTTATATTTACAAATGAATTAGATTATTTGCATTTGTTGTGTTTTTGGGTTTCTTTGAAACTGCAAATTAATGAGAAAAAATTATTTCCGAATCTTATTTTACTTAAAGGCGAGTTTAGCAAAGGCAATTTGCATGTAAATCAACGTTTACCTGACGCGTGCAATTTCCACAGTTAGATAAACCATAACATGAAACAGATGAAAGACATGGGAACTGTATAAAAATTCTTTGAAAGATAATAGGCAGCAGTTTGCAATAAATATTCATTAAGTGAGAGGGTGCCCTGTTCTCTCTCTGCTGCTATCCGTGCAGCACTCACCTCTTTCCGACAGCCTCCTTGTTACATATCTTTGCTCTCCTATTTCTTCCTTTTTTAATCTGTCTTCTTTCTTACAGTGTAGCATGGGTCACTTTCATTATGGGATGCCTTGTGCATTTCCATCATCATTCTGTACTTGTGGGATGCATAATGCAGACCAGGAAGGATGCATGTGATAAAGCAGCAGGGAGGTAAGGGCTGGTTCCAGGGTAGAGCAAAGCAAACGCCTGCTGGGCTCACAGGGTAGGAGGGCAGCTGTGGCCCTGCTGTCTGCTCTATTTTTTTGTGTGAAAAGAAGAGCTTTGCCCCCATCCAGTCCTCCTCTCCCAAGCAGCATTTGGCTGATCCCAACATGTAAAGCTTGGAGCCAGCTTTCTAGGGCACAGCTGTAAATAAAAGGATATTTGAAAGAAGTACAGACCAGAGTAAGTCCACAGATGTGCCAAATCCTGCATGCCTCTGAAAACCGAAACCCTTATCATAGAATCATGGAATGGCTTGGGTTGGAAGGGACCCCAAGGATCGTCAAGTTCCAATCCCCTGCCACAGGCAGGGCCACCAACCTCCCAGGTGTAGGCCATCATCTCTTTGGCTGTTGTGACATTCAAAGGTAACATCAGCATACTGCCTGGGTCTTAGGAATATTCTGGGACTTCTGCAAACAATTCAGCATGCTCAGAATTTCACCCAAATATCTGATACCTCGAGAGAGGTAGATCAGTCTGTTGTCACGCTAAGAATATGGCTGTTATTCTAAAACCTGCAGTTTTAGGAGCAACTGGTGTGTGACCAGTTGAAAGATCAAATGTTCCGCGTTGCAGTGAATTTGCGCTGCATTTTATTGTGTGTGTCTTCTGCTACCATTATCACTATGGTATCTGATCACGTGCCTGGAGAGCCATCAAAAGCTGTGTTGATGTATGGCCAGATTGTGGACTGGCAATATGCTGTGAAATTATAATAGCAGGAGGTTTGCAACATGTTTGTGAGGGCTGTGTTCCTGCTCCCGAAAATAAACTGTTTTCTCAAATGACTGATTTCATGTTTCAGAGGCCGTATGCTACTCACGTGCTGCACTGCGGGATTTCCACATGCACAATGAGCAAACTTGCTCAGGTGGCTCATGTGGAGCAGACTTTTAGGATGGACCTTACTAACGCCCTTCTCTTCCCACTGCAGCAGGACTGCGTGCTGGTTGGACAGTGCTGTCCTTTGTACTGAAGTGCAGATCCTGTCCCTTTGTTGATTGTATGTGTCATCTGTCATCTTCCTTTCCTAAATTTCATCTTGTTTCGTCCTGTCATCCTGTAGGACTCCAGCTAGAACATGCCTCTGGGGCTTGGTCTGTCCTTGGGAGCAGTTGTCGTCTTTCCTGCCACTCGTGTTGTAGAGCTCTGTGATCATTTTCAAACACAAAGCCAACTCCATTCTCTCACACTCTCTATTTGCATTTAATATCCCTTAAATGATTAAAGCAAACATTCCTAATTAAATGTTAACGTGCTGTAAGTATCTGCAGCCGGAGTACTGGCTGCCCCTCTAATCTCATATATGTGGACACAGCACCTGGACTTGAGGAGAAAATTACTTTCAAAAAGTTTGATGGGGGAAGCACGAATAACTTATCCAGCCATTCCTGTTAAGTTTACTCTTTGCCCTTGGGAAGATCATTGTGCTGCTGAAGCCTGCAGGTGCCCAGAAGCTCAGGAGGCTGCTTACTATATACTAGAGTCCAGCCTGCAGAGACACAGCGTGCTAGCCACCAAACAGTGGGCTGTGAAACATGGGGCAAATCACTCAGTATGGGGATTTGACGTGGATTCAGATGGTTATTTAAAACAACAACAACAACAAAACTATGCTTTTTAAAGAAATGCTAACAATCATTCTTTCACCAGGTTAGGTGGTTTGCATTTCTCAGTATGCTTTTAATTCGTATCTATTGGCAGAGTTTGGATGCTTTCCTTTTTCCTCCTCTCCACCCTATTTAGTCTGTGTTACTGTGCCAGCACCACTTCTGTGTTTCACTCCAGACTGCGGCACCCGAAGCTGTAGTCAGTGTGATGGCTGAGAAGGGTGTCTCTGCAGTTGCACTCCCTCTGCTGACTGCTTCTGCAACGCCAGCATTAAAGGTGAACAGATTCACTACAGTGCCAGTGTATACGCAGGATGGCACAGTAACTGTAATATCACCACGTGGACCCTCTGATTTGCTTTCATCCCTGAGCCCTAGGCTGACTGCAATACACACAGACATGAAACTGGTTCACTTGCCCATCTTCACGTTGCTTTCCGACATTCTTGTCTTAAAAAACTTGAAGTCTGTGTTCTGTTTTAGAATCCCTGACTTTAGAACCCTCTGAGTTCACTGCTGTCTTTCCGAGACATGCTTCTTGTTCTCGCTTTCCTTCATGCTGCATGGCTTGCTCTTCAGATTTGTTGTTCCTTGAATGTTAAAGGTCAGTCTCCTGGAAATAATTGTTCTTTTTATGCAGATGAGACAGATGGGATTAAATTATGTTACTAGTCTAATATATGCTTCTCTCTAGAATTTTCCCATGCAGAATATTCTGAGTAATTCCTTTTAAGTTAATGTATGAAGTTTGGGGAGAAGGGTGGGGACTATCCACATTTTGTCTCATGAGTGCGTCTGAGCATCCTTAAAATCAGAAGCAGTAGTGACACAACCGTGTCCTTACATGGTTCAGTGCCAGTATGGCTCCAGTGAACTGTTGATTGTCAGTCTTTCAAATTGAAGATCTTAAAGCATTGAAGTATCTGCCATAAAAACTGTTGCAAGCCATTTCCAGACTGAACAGCTGTTGAGGGAAGACAAGGCATGGTGACAGAAGTACTTTCTTCTGCTGTCACAGAGATCACTTTTGTGTCCTGCCTAAATCATAGCTGTCGTCTAAATCTTCTATCATTATGCTGGAGATGATGATGTTTCCTTGCTTCATGGCAGAGCGTAGTTTGTAGGATTCCATTTGCCTATGAGCTTCAAAGATGCAGAAAAGGTCTCCTGATGTTTTTCAAGCCCGCTCTTTGAGATGTTAAACCTTTTATTTAAATAACTGTATGTGCTCATCAAGCTAGAAAAAATATTCATCAGGCTAGAGAAAAGAGTCTCTCTCTGTAGATTATTGGACATGCCAATCAGGTGCCTAAATGTAGGCACCTACTAGTGGCTGACCCCAAAAAGCAGGTGAGAATCTACTGTAGCTCTAAATATGAAATACTGAGTCAAATATTCATCAAATGCTTGCATGGTTGGCAAGGACCCATGGTTTCCCAGCTAGCTGATGACTCAGTATCCTAATCCCAGCTCCCCAGATGTGCCCATGTCCTTGCAGACAACAAACCACATACAGTTGCCAAGCTAAATAGAAGTGAGCTTGATGAAAATTAAAAGCTGTGCTTCTTAGGTGCGAAACAAGGTTAGCTCGGTTTCCCTGTGATTGCACCCAGGTTCAGGGTTATTAGAAGTGCTATATTCATTGGTATCGAATGGCTCTTTTGGGGAACTTTTTAAAGAAGGGCGAGCAGATCCCCTCAAAGCTTTGTTTTAGAGGGCTTACAAGGCAGGCTCTCAAGTCACCTTCATTCATGTCAGATTCCTGCAGGAGAAAAAGCAGCATGAAACAGAAGCTGCAATTACAGCTTTTGTTTAAGAAGATGCTGTCAAGCCCTTTAAGTACAAATACCAAACATGTCTTCAAAGTTTTGAATTCTCTTGGGGACTGTGCTGTATATTCCACTACAGTAGTCTTGCTTTTTAAAACCAGTCCTCTGGTATTTACTAATACGAAGAAAATACACGACCCTTTCAAGTAGAGATAAAAAAAAAAACAAAAAACAAAAAAACAACCTACTAACAGTTGACAGAAGGGAATGCTCTTCCAGTATTCTGGGCAGCAGCTTAATTTTTGGAGGCCCAATTCCTGATGCACGCGATTGTTTTCTTCAACAGCAGTTAACACGCACGCTGATTTTTTGACGCCTCGGTTCTCTTCCTGTAAAGTGGGGCGATAGCTTTGTGAGGATAAACACTTACAGCGCTGTGTAGAATTTACAACCTGAGATGACAGAGTTGTAAGCAAGCAACTAAAATTCTCCCGAGTGCAAGTCAAGGTTTCACATCGGTTCCTGCGTTCTTTACTGCTGCTGAACATTTGGGTGATTAAAGTTAAGTATTTGCATGCTGCTGTCAAGTTGTGATTAATGTAAAAATAGTTACCTGCGCGAGGAAATAAAGTTCAAAAGAGGAGGTTTTTCATGTATGTTACATCAGCCAGTTAGGAGACAGAAGCTGTGCTCTGTGACTCAGGTGAGCGTTGCAAATCACTCCCGGTGTTGAACAGTTAACAGGATGTTTACTGCTGCTGGTTCCAGAAAGGCACAACACCTAAATTTCGGCTGTGCTGGAGAAAAACGCTCCTTCTGACTTTGTCTGCAGAGGTCATATGCAAGGTGCAAAAACTAAATTAGGGAGCGTGGTTTGAAGAGCTGAATAGATGACCTTGATCATTTCATCCGAAGGTCATATGACACTTTCAGATAAGTCCAGAGAGAAACGTAAGTCCTGGTCTTTTCCTGCACAGTTTACAAACCGGTGCAACTGATAAGAATGTTTAGCAATGCACAGTTCATCCACTACCAGAAAACAGCACCCTCGGAAGTGTTATTTATACAACATTAAATGTACTTTCACAGCATTTCATAAATTTTCAGTTTTCACAATAGCCCATATTTTTTAAGTCCCACCTCAGAAGTCCTGTGATTATGCCATAATCATAGGTTTGTTCTGTTTGAATGGGAAATACTCTTTTTCTTCTCGTGGCTGTGAAAAATAATTTGAAAACATGACTCATAAGGACTCAAAACCTAAATTTCAGATTAAAAGCCAACGTGTATGTTTTCAAATCTCAGGGTCTTTAAGCCAATCTTACAATTAGTTTTTAGGCTTTACTCATTATTTTTGGCTGCTTGGGGTGACAGTTCTGTAGATGAATGTTGAAGGCCTGCCTGGTTCCATTGTGCCTGTTCAGCTTTGTGTACATATGCTGCAGTAGCTGAAGTAAGGGCTGTGGTTGTGATGGCCATGTTATCGTACGTCTCATATTTTCTCCACTTCACTGGGGAGTCATATCTTTTCTGAAACAGATTTAAGTGGAATGCTCAGGGTATCTGTACCCACAGAATATTCATACTGACTGGGATTGGGAATCGCAGCCAAGGGGCAAATATTAACATATCTTTGAACCTTATGAACCTCCGGAGAAATATTATAGCAATAATATCCAATATCCACCAAATTATTGAAAATTATATGACACCTATCAGTCACTTTGATGTTCATGGGACCTGAGCAGGCTGTCTGACTCACCTCTGCTTTGTGACCAATCTACCCTTGTGCAAAGCGATGCTCTCCTCTGAATCTTCCTTGCTAATTGCAGCACATCCCTTTCATGAATGTTTCCTTGGCAGGTCTTTTTCCTCTCACCAAGCTGCTACAGCTTAGCCTGGCTCTGCTCCCGTGTCTTGTTACCATCTCTGGTGGACAATTCTGCAACCCATGCTGGGTGTCAGAGCCCTGTCCCCACAAGTGGCTCCGGTGGCTTCAGAGTCATTCATATCTTTTGTGTTTGCTACCCTTTTGAGTTCCATGGGGGCAACTCAGTCGGTTCCTTGTTGCCTGTGTTGGGTTACCTGCACCATAAAGCAATCTGTGTGATGAACAGCCAGGAACTCTGCTACTTCTCAGCTCTTTCTTGCCTGCGATGTCCAGAAATCTTTACATACCACTGTATGTGAAAGCCATTAGTTCAGCAGCATGTACAGCAGGAGAGCTTCTGTATTTTAGGAAATCAATATGTCCACTCGATGTGACACTGTAATTTTTCTGCTGTAGAGTGACCCTTGGTAATATATTACTAGGAGTAACAAAGGATTTTTTAACCTATTTGATATTTCTTTGAATCTTCATATTTCATTTTTAATCCATCTGATTAAAATCCACAATATTTTCTGTTACAAAAGTTTTGACAGCATAAATCTAATTTTTGCATTTTCTTATATCATTAAACTGCTCTACTTTATGCTAATGCGTAGTAAAGAGGGTTATTAGCACTGAGGGTGAACCTTAAAAGGGTTGCAGGTTTGATTCATCTATGAAGCACCGACAAATTTGGATTAATTATTCAAATCTAATCCAAACCTCTAGAGCCTGCAAAATTGGACTGGAAGTCTCAAGAGAACAGGTTAGCTTGTGGGATTTCTGGTGCTGCCTGCCTAGCTTTCTGATGAGCCTGCATAACCAGAAAACCTTTTAAATACACCATCTTTCTAAATTACGTGTATATTTTAGATTCAGCGTTGTTCAGGTGCAGCTGGTGCATAAGCTATTGATCATGGGTGAGAAATGTTCTGCTATCACAGTTCTCCGATTTGGTGCAGTATGTGGCACTTCAATGGCATTGGGGGTCAGCAGCTTAATATGGCTGAGAGCAGGCAGCTAAGATTGCTGCCTTGTGAAAGAGATATCCACAGCCATGTTTTTATATCACCAGAGGCGTAAATTGCTCGAAATATTCTGGGCTATTTTTTGTTGAGGAGTGATTCTGCTGTGAAAAGGTTAGCATTTATTTAGCTTGACAAATAGCTTTGAGTTTCCTAAGGCCTACCATTTAAAACTATGTACCTACTTAATATTTGATCTTAAATCCCAAGTTAAGTCCCCTGATGATTAGATGTTCTAGGACTGTAAGAAATAGTTCTGTGTCTGGGTAGAAATATATAGTCTGTCAGGACAAAAATTATGCTCGGAGGGACAAGCACTGAGCCTAGCTTTATATTTGCAGAGCAGCCAGCACAGCAGGGTCCCTATCTTGATTTGAGACCTCTAGGAACTACTACAAGATAAATATCAGATGATAACTCATGCCATTCTGCAAGAGGACTACAGATTTTCAAGGAACACCAGGGAGTTCTGATTTTTATGACCCCAAGAGGAATAGCACAGACTTTTCTCTCCATATAATGGACAGGGTTGGTTGGGCTTTCTTGTTCAGTGACAGGCCAGCAGGCAATGCCGACCCGTGTATCTGACCTGTTAACAAAATTCCTCCATCTCCTCCAGTACCCTGATTGCAGAGCGATTGAAAGGAGGTTCAATGGCACTCTGTAAAAGGTAGGACATTCATACCTGTTGCTGGGATGCAGGCAGAAAGCGTCACAGCTCATGAGTTCTGCAGTAAAAGGCAATTAATTATCACCTCGATGACCTCCTTTGCTATCAAATCGCTACTCAAATGATTTTACTACTATTTATAATGAGGCAAGATCCATACTATTTTATCCAGTGATTTCAGTGGAGGCTGATGGGTGCTCAGCACGTTAGAAAACCTCGTATTTTATGGTTCTGCCACACGACTTCACAGATCTGCTTTTATACTTGTACATGAATTTTAGTGCTGCTTTCCTGCTTCTCTCTGCCTGTGTGTTATTTAGGAATCCTAGTGCTTAATGTGATCCAGTGAATATAAGGCTCAGAACGGATCAGTATATTCTGATCTCCAGCTGCGTGGTAGGAGATCTGAATAAAACCCTGCTTTTGTGCTCTCAAGCTCTTCTGGAAATCAGATGTTTGTTTGTTTGCTTTTTCATTTTCAAGGAAATTACTTATCCAGCCCTCCAGCCCCCCCCCCCCCCCCCCCCCCCCCCCAACCTCTCTGTTTAAAACGCTCAGGTGGAAGTCAGGCTGCTGATACGTACAGTATAAGGCTTGTAAAGCTCTAGTTCTTAACCCCCTAGGGTTCACCTTTGTGATGAGGTGTGGGACTATGAGCAGCCCTCTCCTTTTCAGGAGAATAAAGCAGTTCCCCTTCAGCCAGGTTTCAGTGCCAGCTCCAAGCTCTCTGGAGAACCTTATTTGCTCCAGCTGCTCCTCCTGCCTCTATTGCAAGTCCCAAGGGCAGAAGAGTTTGAATGGAGGGGAGAGCAGTCGCTCAGACCAGGGAACCCTGTTTTCCAGAGCAGTTTAAGAGTAAGGGAAGGAGAGGAAGAAAAAGCTGTGGGGAAACACAGGTAAGAAAGAGGGATTCGGTGTCAGATTCAGGGGGGAGAGAAAGAACAAGAGAACAGGGAAGGGTTGGTTGCAGACATTTGGACAAGGCAGAAGTAATAATGCTCTCTCCAAAAAAGCTGGGAATCAAAAGATCCATTCCTGACAATTGCATTTTGCCTGTATCTGTGGTGGAAGCAAACAATGGGGGGGGAGGGAGAGGTGGGGAGAGGAACAAAAACCCCTTAAAAAAACAAGTTTATAGCCTCATTGCAATGCAAGAAGGAACACACAACTTTTAAGGGGTGGCAGGAAGGCCATATGAGGGAAAGAGAGAAGTCCTGTTCTATCTCTGCTGAGCCCATGGTCCATTTCTGTATGAGCTAAGGAGAAACCAAAATTGCGTTCTCTCTCCTGTTAGTGAATTAGGGTCTGGAAGCAACATCTCCTGCAGTTGTTAGTGCTGTCAGTCTTCTGGTTTCTGTACCACCTGTAGTGGTTCAAGGTCTGCTTGCATGGTCTGGAGGGGAAGGGATATGCTCTAGTGAACATGCTTTGCCCACAGTCATCATTTGTGATCTGTTGAGGATGGAGGTTTGGGTTCCATGGCTCCTTAGGTCATCAGTAGTCAAACAATAACCACTTTCTGTAAGAAAGCTTAAGTCTCTGTCTCCTCTTGTGCAAGGAGCAGCCTTGACTTAAGTCCCAGCATCATTTCTATCATTCTGCACTTTAAATGCCCTTCCTTTTTCTTTCAGATTTTCCCAGCCCCTCCAACTGTACCTGGTAGCTTTGTTAATGTTGGGTTGAGAGAGCTCTCTGCATGGGGATTATGCTTTCCTCCTTCAAATGTGATCTTGGTTTAGAGATTAGGGTTGGTTGGTTTGTTTTTCCATTTTCTGTGTTCTTGAGCTGTTGTAGTAGTCCCACTAACAGCTGTCAACCCCCTCAACAGAGAGACAGCCAGAGCAACCAGAAAACAAACAGCACACAAAAGGAAATTCAAAATGTGTTCAGAGAAACACACTACTTCAAAGACATGAGTAGAAGTCCCCCCGGAGCTCATTACTATAGTCAGTGGAGGGGAGGGGTTTGGGAGAGCACGGAGTGGGAAACAGTGTGTATTCTTTCCCAGCAACTGTAATGAACATCACAGCTTGCAGATATCCCCCCATCTCTTCCATCAGCCCATGCACCCTGGTTTCCTCTTCATCTTTGCACCTCTACCTCTTCAGATATTGGCTGACACAAATCCTCGTCCAGGTAAAGTGTGCTTCATGCAGACAGCCTTCTTCACAGGAGCTCTTGCCAGCCTTACGTGCACCAGAAGCCTCACCACCGGGAGCGGAGGACAGTGTCTGTGATCTTTTCACTTCTTGGTCTGCCCAGGACTGCCAACGTGAGAGACTAGGAAAGTCTGTGGTTGTATGTAGATTGTGTGAAGGGGACCACTGGCCTCTTGGAGTTGGTTTATGAGATCTGTCAAAAGCTGAAAGTCAGTTTCAGCCCAGCTGCTGTCTTGGAAAGATAGCCTTTCTCTGAGTTTCTTTAGCCAGTGAGCTCACAGGTTCCTCTCCAAAAATAGAGGTTATTCTAAAATGACCTGCATTTTTGTAACACTCCGCTGGCTCCTGTTTCATGACTCAAGACTGTCACTTCAGTCTGGCCAGTCTGTCTTTCATGACGTCTCAAAAGGATGGTGAGGTAATGGGTCATCTCAGAAAAACTAGCTCTGATCACAGAATATCCTGCACTGGGAAGGCACCCACAGGGATCGTCGAGTCCAACCCCTGCCTCCACACGGCACCATCCCAAATGCAAATCCTATGTCTGAGAGTGCTGTCCAAATGCTCCTTGCACTCTGGCACTTGGTGCTGTGCCCACCTCCCTGGGCAGCCCGGCCCGTGCCCACTGCCCCCTGGAGCAGCCCCTGTCCCTCACCCCCAGCTGCCCCTCCCCTGACACAGCTCCATGCCGTTCCCTCGGGCCCTGTCACTGTCACACAGAGCAGAGCTCAGCACTGCTCCTCCGCTCCCTGTGAGGAGCTGCAGCCACCATCAGGCCTCCCCTCGGCTCCTCTACTCCAGTTCCTTCCTTCTGAGGTAGTCATCTCGCAGTACACGGTGGTAGTTTCAGCCATGTGAGGGCTCTGTGAGCGGTATACGTTTTTTATTTATCAGACATGGAGGAGAGGGGACTTGCAGAAAAATAAGCTGTGCATGTACCGTGTGCCAGCATTGCAGCATGTTCCCTTTGGTCTTTGTTGGTTGCCTGGTACGCTGTACAGAGGTGGCTCTGAGTAGAATAATGAAATCCTATTATTGGGATGCCACAGAGAGACAGAAGAACAGTGGCATTGTAGGCAGGTTTTATTTACAGAGGGAGTGTTAATGGAGAGCATCTGAATTACTGCATGCAGAACTGTGTGAGCTGGTGGGACCTACAATAACAAAATAAGTGTTTGTAGCACTGTGCTCAGACTGCACAGTGCTGGGAAAGCAGGAGGATGGTAGCACAGAAAGGCTGTGTGATCTTGTGTGCAGTGGTGAGATGGTGATAAGCTTCTTGTACATTAGAGCCTTTCCTCAGAGCTAGTGAGTAGATAGCGGGTGTGATAATGTACAATAGTGTGAGAAGTCAACACGCTGGATACCACACAAAACAGACCGTGTGAGGCTGTTCATCAGTGGAGAGATTACAACAAAGTCAGCCCATGATTGAAGGCTTCCAGAAGCCTTCCCTTGACTTTGATCATTTGCAACTCATTCTCCCCGTACACAGCCAAGACCCACTGATCTGGGAAAGTATTGCAGCTGTTGCTGTAAGCCTCCAGAAGGATCTAAAAAGCTAATTGCAACAGCCAAACCAGCTGTTAGAATAAGGGATACGTTCTCAGTCCTCAGATCCCAGCATGTCCCCGTGGGATGGAGTTTCTTCTTCAGCTCTAGGAAGCTGAGGGGAAGCAGCTGGGCTCTTTGCTGAACCTGCATTAACTAGGCTGGGAGAGACTTTTCTGCCAATCAGGAGACTAAAATTTTAACAGCTGCTGTGATTTTGGGCCAGAGTGTGGAAGCTTTTACAAGGGACAGGGATTCTGTGCTCACTTGAGGCATAGGGGAGTTTGTCTTTCCATTTCTTTTAACTGTTTCCTTCCTCAAACACAGTAGAGACTGACCTGACTGAACCCCCGTGGGTTGTGCTATACCTGTTGCCTTTGCTAAGGGAATGACATTTCAGCTCCCATCTTTCCTTTCACAGCTGGTAAAGAATTTCTGCCTGCAGCATCCTGGCTTTGCTGCAGCAAGACTGCTGGAAGTGCCTGAGCAAGACAAGGGGGACAACAGAAGGCTTTTACAGGATAATGCCAGTAATGGTGGGCAGTTTGATGCTCACTGTTGCGTTAAAACACTAGCTTGTGTATTTTTGTGCAGTTTTTCCCAAGTGTGATAAACTGGGAGTGATTTTTTATCCCCACTCCTTGGCAGAAGCATTTCATGTGTTACAGGGAAATATTCTTTGTTACAGGGTGGAGGAAGAATGGTGAGCTAAGGATAGTGAACGATAGCACCCTGTTGTGTGGTCATCTCTGACAACCAGGCAATCACATGCAATCACTAGATTCAGTAGCACATCTTTCTCTGCAGCCTGGTTAAAGCGCTGAGTCCAAGTGAGTTTATTATGGAGGCACTGGAGTGTGTCTCCTCCACAGTCCCTAGGATGATCCACTTACTCAAATTATCCATTTTTTCCTCGTCCTGTAGGGCATCCCTGTTATCTTCCCTCCCTATTATCCAAGATAATAGAGAGCTGACTTGCAATAATGCAGTCACAATGGCTCCATAGTGTCTGAATGATTCCCATGTGATTGACATTTTGTGTCTGTCTGAAGCTTCCTGAAGAGCAATTCTCCATCAACACTTCTTTCATCAGTAGGCATTAGGCAGAACAGGGTCCTATAGCACAAGTCTATTAAAGCCAAAAAAGAAATCTATTTCACTATGACAAACAGGAGATGTGAATTATACAAATGGATAAGGCGCAGCTTAGAGTGTCAATTCTGTGTGTTTATATGACTTACTGTAGCTGGGCATCAAGGTCAAATAGGACCTGAGAGTCTCTGTTTTTGGAAGCCAGGTTTCCTCAACTGCCTGGGCTTAACAAAGAGTGCAGAGAAGAAATGGGGGGAGTTGAAGCACCTCCGTGTTTTCACGTCTGCTGTTAGGCAAGAGCAGACTGTTCAAGTGAAAATGACAAAGTCCCAATCCATCATGATTCCATTGTAGGGTTTTCTTCAACATTTGGAGGTCCTACTCCGTACCAGACGCAATATTTAGGAAGATATAGCCTCTCAGTGCTTTTGTGAGTCCAAGTTTTACTTCCTATTGTATTTCTAGGCCAAGAAGCAGCTCTAAAAGTCTGTGAAGAAGACCAGATTACAAGCTTGGTTTTGCTTGCTCAGTGGAGATGGGTATTTATCTCACAGAAACTTGAAGTTTTGGTCAGTCGAGGCTTATGAGATTAGCCACCCTTAATCACAGTCCGCTACCTTTGTGCAGTAGGTGGACTAATGCGGGAATGAGAGCAGGCTCCGTGATCTTCTCAACTTTGCTCTTGGTTCAAAAGCAAAATCTGAATTCTGTATTTCCTTCTCATGTTAAAGAGGGGGTGAAGCTAAAGCCCTTCATGGTTTGCAGAGCTTGAGGAGCTCCATTCCAGCTTTTCACTTTGCTTTGGTATAAGAGAAACATAAGCAATGGCCCATCTGCATTGAATACCCCTGTAGGTGGAGGTTATTTATGAACCTGAAAATGCAGCCGAAGGCCAGCCCCTCAGCTGGCATAAATCTAAATGCTGTTGACAAAGGTACACTCAATTACAACAGCTGACCTGATGGTTTAAAATTTCTTACCAATTCATTATACTTTGTACTCAGCAAACGTTTTGTCACTAGACTTTGTTTTTCTGTAGGAATATTTTCAAAGTAACACCAACATAATTTCTCAGGCAGTGGGCTGTTTTAGCTTGGACTTCCTTGGCTTTTTTAGAGCATTTTGCAATATCCTTACCTTCATGGTGCAAGTACCTTGTGGCACCTGCTACTTGAGTAGGATGCGGTGATCTCTGGTGATTCACATGGCGATCATTCACACCATGTGAATGGATGACTGAAACTTTTTTTCTTTCTTTCTTTCTTTTTCTTTTTCTTTTTTTTTTCTTTTTTAAGAAGGGAAAAAGAAAAGGAAAGACAGAAAAAGTGAATTATGCACTTTCCAGAACTAATCTTCAGGCACTTGATCTGTGCTAAAATGCATGAGGCTTTGGGGATTTGTGAACATTTTCATGAATAATAAGAACTTCACAAATAACAGGAAAGCAAGCTTGCTGATCTTATTCCCAAATCTTTTATATGTAGAAGAGATATGAACAGTTTTCAGAAAGAGTATGGAGGCAGGTCACTTTTCTTTTTCTGAAGTGGAGAAAAAAGAGAAACAAAGAATAGGGCATGTGGGAGAAGAAAACGAACCACATTATTTGCAAGGTTTCCACATCCACGAGTATTCCTTAACGTTTATAGATTTACAATAAATTAACTACTGTATCCAAGGTTTCTTGTTGTTGTTTTCCCCTTCCAATGTTGATGTGACTGAGAGGGAATCCGAATGCAACAGCTTAAAGAGAAGAAGGGAGGAAATTATCATATTTAATATTATTTATACAGAAACTGGCGTACTTTATGGAGCATCATCTGATTAACTCTTTTCAGCTCCGTGATGTGTGTGTATGATGGTAGGGAGGAGAAATGAGAATTAGGCCATATTTTTTCTGGCATGAGAAACTGTTGCTGCAACACTTGTATGGCTGGCAGCGTGAGACATAATATTACCTAGAAGAAAACCTTCAAGTGTTGAATTAATTTCCCACCATCTGCAATCTGTCTGTACTGGAAATCTAGCTCTAGAGAGAGAGAGAGAAACTGGGGAACAGATCGGGATATTCAGCAATTAGGTTTGGAGAAATTAAAAATGTTTTCAGGAACTCTTTTCTCGTCAGCTGTTTGGTGGCTGGAAGGGCTCAGTCAGCTGGGGAGCTGGTTTTGGAAAAGGCTCTTTTGCTTAAGTGGCCTGGGAGCATTGGAAGAGAGGAGTACTGCTGTTTTGCAGAGCTGCTGCCAGTTGCAATTAGGGACAGACCATGGGTGCTGGCAACTAAGCTCTGAGAAAGCATACACAGAAATTTGGCTAGTAATGTCCAAATGGGATTTGCTTAAAAGGATGGTATTGGGTAGGTATGAAATCTTACTGTGATGCAGCTGTAGATGTTGGGAGAGGAAGCGATGGATGGGAGATCAACACAGAAGGCACTGGAAGGAAGAGGGAGTAGCAGAAAGAAGAGGGGGATGTCAGGCACCTGTCATTTCTTTGACTGCTGCCTACATCACTGAACCATGGAGAGAAAAACCCTCATGGGAGAAGATGGGTCACTGAATATTCAGTGGAACTGCCTTGTGCAGAGAGCCTGGAAAGAATGGCCCTGTTTAGGCTGCTGCTCTCGCAGCCAGAGCATGACGGGCCCTTCCCAGCCTACAGGGTGACAGGGGGTAGGAGAGAGTGTGAAGATGTTGTAGTTGCTGGCGGGAGTTCTGTCTCCTGTAATGTGCTTATGTTTCTGTGTTATTTTCTTCTCTTCTAGGTAAGTGTATAAAGTGCTTTTGAATGGTTCTAAGGAGCTCTGGCCGATGCTGTGAGGGGATCGTTCTGGTTTCTTCAAGGAGGAGGAAAACATCGAAAACTCTGAAGTGGTAACATCATAACCTGTGCAGCAGATGTGCCAATGGTCACTAAGGAGCAGAAGTATGCTGGGCCCTAACTCAGAGATCGATGGATCAAAACCATCCTCTGCTAGGCTCTCATTTGGTGGTTGGACTAGATGATCTTAGCGGTGTTTTCCAACATTAGTGGTTCTATGATTCTATGATTCCATGTATCAATATGTTGTTTGTATTTAGCTGTAACCCACAGCCTGTCAGAAAAGCCCCACTCTTTGCTTGGTCCCCAGTGGCAGCAATCCCCTTGATTCTCATCAGAGAATCACAGAATCACACAGTACATCCATAGTGTGGCTTGCAGGCCATGTCCTTCATCCCATTGTGTGCCACCTCTTGCTCAGTTCCCAGTCCTTCTGGGGGTCTCCCCAAAGGATTAGTGGGTGTTTTCTAGAAGAAAAAGCTTAAATATCAGCCCAAAAGTATTTGTGATCTTTGCTGCTCTTTCCAATCTTGAGATATTCTCGAATATTTGAGTGTTGCAGCAATCTATACAGTCAGTTCTCATAGCTTGCCACTTCAAGTGCAGAGAGCTCCCAGGACGAGGTTTTCTAAATTTCTCTTTCTCTGGCTGACTTTTCATTCACCCAGTGGGGGATTGTTTTGAGAACACAGTGACAACTAAGCAAAAGAAAATTCACAGCGACACTTGGGGCAAAGCTCCTTGGCAGCGAGATGAATTGAGCTTCTCAGGGGAAGCAGTGCTGTTGTTTGAGATGTTCAAAACTCTGTAGGTCAGAAATCGCAGGGAACTGTTTTTTGCTGGCAAATGGACATACTGGTGGAGATGATGGGTCTGTCTCCTTCTCTGACAGCTTTTATTTTTTGTTATTATTTATTGTTTTATCAGCTTCAGATCATTGATTTCACCTCTGCTCCAGTCTTGCTGTATATACTATACAGTCCATAATAAGCGTGGTACTAAATGATATGCTTTTGTGCTGATGTGGTGCTTGTTTGTTTCCCAGTGGAACAAGGTGATATAGGCACATACATTAAATATATTTATGACAAATTTCTCATCTATTACTTTTATTTAGAGTGGTTTTGAAGTAGTGCAGATTGTGCTGGAAAACAGACATCTTTTTAGAGGTAGACCGCAAATCCAGGAGTATATTTGCATCCTTACCCCTTTTTATTATTATTATTATTATTTTACACAGGCAACTACAAAGCTGCAAGGGAGAAAAAGAGCTCACTACTTTCATACAGTCAGCACAATAGATTCTGGCTCATCTTTACTTGCTGGAGAATCTCTCAGTAAAACAGAGAGACCACAGCAAACTGAAAACAGTGGCCATGTCCTTTCTTTGTTGCCCTGAGTTGGGAGAGCTCGCCTGAAGCTGGGAAACTCTTTGGATCTATACCTTTAAAGGCTTAGTGGAAAAAGCTAGCAAAGCAATTCATTATTAATGCACGGCTATTATTAAGCATTTGTTTTTTGTTTACAAATAGCCCCTCCTCCAGCAAAAAGAGACCAGAGAAAATGAGCATGTTCAGAGGCCAGGGAAAATGTGTTGGGAGGCAAAGGAAACTATCATTTGATTTCTGTGCCCTAGGAAGACCACAGATAGATGTACCTGTACCTGTCACCTGAGAGCTACAGGAGTGTGGTAAATGCTGAGCCCTTGTGTGTTTTAGGAAAGTGTGTCTCCTAAGTGCTTCGTGAAAGGAAATTGATACTTATATTCGATGATAATGTCAAATAAGAGATCTCTCTTGAAGTTGAGTGCCTCCGTTCTTGGCAAGCTTGCTACTTCTTTTCCTGATTTACTTCAGGGAATATTCTTGCCTCCAGCTTTTTAATCTTCACTGATGTCTATCATTTTTCTAGTTTTCCTAGCCTCATAGATAGGTTTCAGCTGGACTTAGCCTCGGTTTCAAATGGACTTATCTGGCTCAACCATGTAAAATGTAGCGCTGGTGTCCTGCTATTTGGATCATGTCTATCAACATCCTATGAAACTGAGATTCATAAGGAAGAAATGCTTTTAAGATGCATGATTCCTTCTTATAGAGATAGATTAGTCTTATTATAATGAATGCTGTTAGATATTTTCTCTTACTCTTACCTTTCATATCTTCTTTAGCTCTGGTAACCACAGTTAAAATGGCAAGAAAGCCTCCGCTACTGGAAAACTGTTAGGATACCTCAAGCAAAATACCTTTGGTGCTCAATTCTTATTTTCTATTTTTATCCTCAGCAGCCAGACCTTTTATACTTTTGTTATGGTCCTTCTGAATCAGATATTTGGCTTGGTTTGCCATTTCTGAGCCAGTTTCCCCAAAGACTGTAATTACCAGGTTGTATGGGAATCCTGGGGCCTTCCGGAAGCCCTTTATCCTGATCTGTAACCTGCAGGAATTTGGTTAGAGTAATAGTTTGTATCCATATGCGATGTTGTCAACTGATTTTATCTCTGATAGTGACCTTTGTAGTGTCTGAGCTGACATGTGGCATTCATGTATGCAGTTTGAGGCAGGGCTCTGAGAAAGCAGCAGTACGGATCAGTCTTAGATCCCATACGGAGAAGTCAGATAAAAGAGTCATGAAGTAGCTTGGAAAACAGTGAACATTTATATACCACAGTAAGAGCCAAAGGCTTGCAGCCACGTTAGAAAGTGCTTCCAAATTTGGTTACAAGAAGAATGAGAGGTTGCAGGCTGTTGAGCTTTCCCTCTTCATTCGTTTCCCATAGTATCCACCAATTCATTTACTTTTTCTCCTTTTTCTCTAGCATTCTTCTTTGCTTTTACATTCTGCTCTTTGATCTTCTGCCTCGCATGCTAAGTGACTCTTCTGCCCTGCATACTTCTGTGTGTTTGCAGTTTTTTTTAAATGTATAATAAAGCTGGGGCCTGATTGTCTTTGAAAGTGGATTCTAGCTGGGTTATTTATCAGCTATGTAGATTGCATTTCCTTAATCTAGTTAGCTATTTGGTTTATAAAGACTTATTGCATGCAGTCAGTGGATAATGCAGTTATAAACTACGTTGCATAGAATTTCCATTTCTCGTCTGCCGTTTTGGGAACAGATGTGAAAAATTTCATCCTGATCCAGTGGCCTTCCCTGTTGCTGTTTTCTCTTGAGTCTATCAGACGCTCTTCTCTCTATCTGGCTTTCTGTTTTATAAATGCTCTTCTTCCATGGATCAGTTTAGTTAAATCCTCTGCTGTGTGGACTTGCTGCCATGAGCCCTCTTGAGGTCACTGAGATGAGCACAGCGCTCCTGAGAATGAGGGACTGTTTGCACTGGCAGGTAACACCAAACACTTATGACTGAGTGCAATATGTGGTAAGTTTTACCCTAAATTGCAGCAGCAGAGCCCTCTTAGCACCTCCAAACTGAATTTAATTTGTCGATTACAGTCCAGCTTGACTTCTAGTATTTGCCAATTGTCATGTGAACCTGATAGTAATTTTGTTTAGTATTTACACTAACTCACTAAGTCCCCAGATTGTTTGAAGATCTCAGGATGACAAGGGAAAATGTTTTGAGCTTCTTGCTACATAGTAATCAGTTTTGTCCAGTACTGTCAACATTAGCAATATAATGGGCTCAATGTGAGTCAAAAGGAGCCTAGTCTATGGCATGGCATCAGAGCTTTTATGGGCCCCTAGAGACTGTGATATTTTGAAACACTGGCAAGTCTCATCAGACAATGATATGCTGTCTTTCAAGTGCTTCTCTGCAGTGGTCTGTGTGCACTGGTGGAACAAATCCAGTCAGCAGCTCTCTTGTACTGTCCTTTCATCTGGTGATAAAATAACAGCCTCCAGATGTCTGCCATGGTGGTGTTCGAGTAAAGGGGAAAAGGAGCTGGTGGACCAAGAAGATCTTGGGTACAGAGATGCTTAACTTAGGAGTGGGACCTTCATTCTTGTCTCCTGGGCATGGGTCCAGGTGAACACACGTAGGTGGAGCAGAATGCAAATGTGTCTGTGTAGGCAGAGCAATGATCCGGATCTGAGATGATTTGGAGGAGGTGTGTTACAGCAGTTAAGCACAGGACATTTCTTTGCTGGGAGCTGACTTTGATCTTGGAACAGGACTTCTGTGTGAAATGAGTTCTGCTAGGTGCTGGTCTCTTTCCAATTGAGTGACTTCTGTTTGTGGAGATGAATGAGGCTGGAGTTCAGCCCACTTTGCAGTCGGTTGTGTGTTAACTCGTGTCCTCTCCGTGGGACAGTTTTGCCTGGTACTCAGGCTGTACCAGACAGTGAAACTGTGAAACTGAGAAGAATTTGAGAATAAACCCAGAAATAGAGGGTATGCATAACTGACTGTAAAGACACAATATCTGCTTGTTTGACTTGCAAGCTGAAGTTTCTTTCATGCATTCATTTCCTATAGTCTTGCATCCTCCGGTTTCTTTGGCACGTATGCTTACACCAGTTTATGGGATGGGAGGATATGGTATCTCTTCCCACACACCTAGTCCAAAAATGCCCCTCTACCTCCATCTGTCTTGTGCCTTCTGGTATACACTTTTGGCTCACAGGTACAATAGGTGCCTCAGTTAAGTGATCAGTCAGAAAGAGAAATTTCTGATTTTTTCTCTCGAGAAAAGTGTGAAATTTTCCAGTACTCCTCTGGTGCTATAGTGACTGTACCGTGTGCCACACAAACTGCGTTTATGTGGATCGAGCTGAATGGAAATACAGCCTTGCCATAAATTAGAGGAGAGGGGACTCTCTTTTCCCTCTCCATTCCTGCCCACCTGACTCCCCTAGCTCTTCTCTCTCTCTCTCATTGCTTTCCCTTTGAACGCTGCTCAGCAGCATTGTATAGGATGCTGGGACTGGACGTCTGTTTGAGCCGTGGCCATCCATGCCTCTGTTTTACAGATGAAGCCAGACAGACTCCACAGCATGCTAGGAATGATGAGCTGCTTTGTTGTGAGAGGCTGTGCTGTGCGAAGTACCTGCTTCTCTCTGATCCAAGCCCCTGCAAACGGTTGTGCCCACCACAATGGCACTGCCAAGAACTCACAGCAAGGTCATTCTGCGCTTGCATTGTCCTCCAGGGAGATCCACATGCCGGCGGAGTTAATTACACTAACAGCCGCAGAAATTATATTG
The DNA here is from genome assembly GCF_016699485.2 of Gallus gallus. Taxonomy (NCBI): domain Eukaryota; kingdom Metazoa; phylum Chordata; class Aves; order Galliformes; family Phasianidae; genus Gallus; species Gallus gallus. The sequence goes on from NC_052532.1 coordinate 81,773,679, forward strand.
GCCCACCACTGGCCTAGTGAGATGAATATCTCCATTTCTTAGTCACAGGGGGATGTTAATGGTATTTTTATTAACTGGTGACCTGTTGACTGCTATTAGAATATAGATTGTATGCATAAACCAGGTCAGGGTACTGAAGATATGATTATAGAGCAATTACTGTGTCAGCCAGTGTGGCTTCTAATCAGAGCTGGCAAAGAGTCTTTGGAAGCCTGAAAACTGTTTTTGGAGTCCAACAAGAAGGAACAGCTTTGAATCAAAGTCTGTATTGTGCCCTTACATCTTTCTGGAATTACATGTCTGATTTTCTGTGATTAGGATGGGCAGTTGAGGCAGAAAGAAGTCTAAGAAGGACAGCTTTAGTGGAACACAACAGATTAAGGGAGTTCAAAGTGTGAAAACTTTATTTCTTTTCTTTTCTTTTTTTTTTTTTTTTATTATATGGTTTATGTTTATTCCACTGAGCTGTCTGGGGATGCTAATTCTGCTCTTGCCCTTTAAAATGAACTGCAAGGTCATATGGCTGAGTGTCTGGGATGTCAGTAAAAACGATTACACTAATACATGCATTTCATTTGATGAGGGCCATAGCTACACAACCAGATTTAGAAACGCTCCACGTTTGTCAGAACTATTAAAGGAAAAAAAAAAAAAAAAAGAAATGATAAAATGGAGAGCTTGTGCTTTAGATACAGAATCGGGGGCTGACTCTCTCTGAGATGCAGCTGCTCGTTCAGAGGTTGAACCGGATGCCTCAGTTCCCAAAGAGTAGCTTTGTTCCACCAGCAGCACCGCTGATCCCAGTGAAACGACGGGAAGAGGCAGAGGAGCCGCTCTGCAGGAATGAGAATTTGAGGCTCACGTGTGCCTGGGCTGACACCTGTAAACACATTTGTATTCTCTCATTCACGGACTAGACTTGAACACGCTTGAGGTCACCAGTGCACCTGCCAAATACATTTTATATCTCGTGTTTTTCTGCAGTGAACATTGGCTTTACTGGAGGGTAGGGCGCAACAATATTTGTATCTTCATGATTATTCCATTTCCAAAAAATAAAAAAATAAAAAGCTCAAAGTCATCTGAGATCAGAGCAGCTGAATAACGTCACGGTAATCTGAGGCAAAAGCCAGATTCGTGTGCCTGGCTCCCAGGTTTATGAAAAGAACAAAGTTGTTGAGATTCAGGAGGAAACAAAATGGTTATAGATTTCATTTGATGATTAACATATAATACGTAGCTTAGAGGATAAACTCCCCCCCCCCCCTTCCCCTTCTAGTTTGGAGCTGGAACTGAGCTTGTATAGAAAAATAAAATTTGAATGATGAGTCTGTCGCTTGACTTTCTGTACTGGGAGAGTTCAGCTGCATGCTAAACCTTGAGGAAGAGGCACATTTCTGTTTTTTCCACCAGGTTTTGAATGATCTCCGCAGTTGCCATTGTTATCAATGCGAGTATTCCTGAAAATTCATCCATTGATCTTTTGAGGTTTGTTCCAATTCTGTCTCCTTTTTTTAGCTTGTGAATGAAAAGGATGTATTCTGAGGGGGCAGAAAGAGAAGGTGGGAAGAGCAAGAGATTAATGTGCTTCTTGAACCAGGCTCCTCGTGAGAGCAAAGGGACAAATGTTCTTTTGCTACCGACACGAGCTTCAATCCGCCATGAAATGGTGGCGAGTCTTGACATACTTTTTTTTTGTCTTAAAGTTTATTTTCCATATGGTCCTCACGAGAGTGTTTGCTTCTGCTCAATAAATAAGTAAAAGGATATCATCATCTGTAATCTGAAACATAAACCATCAGGAATTAGAATGGCACTGAGAGGCCCAATAGCAGTTACTCTTGCAAGTGTTAAATATTTTTTTTAGCTAATGTCATGATTCTTTAGTGTTTGACTTATTATCTTTGAATACTGAAAGATGCTACTAAGGCAGATTTTCTTTCTTAAACACTTTTTCTCTGACTAACTTCCCATTCCAGCAGCTTGGCATCTATTTAATACTCTGTGTGTCAGAAATTCCCATCTCGGAGATGACTCTATTTCCATCAAAGCGGCAGCCGTACTTTACAATTTCACTTATTAACAGCCTACTGAGATAATTGGGTCTGCCCAGCTCATTAAAAGTAAAATATTGATGTTTTCTTAGGGTGGATGTAATTATCTTGCCCCCCCAGGGAACAGCAGCATGAAGGAGGGAGGGTGTGGTCTAATACATATCCTGCTATGCACCTGCTTGTGCTTTGCAGCGGAGGAAATTAGGAACTCCTAGCACCGTTACATCATTAACAATAGGTGAAGATGGGGAAATGCAAGGGAAGATATTTCCTTTCTAACCTGAAAAACAGAAACAAAAAACAAATGGACTTTTTTTTTTTTTTCTTTTTAAATTTGGTTTAAATCCTGGTTTTAGCAGAAGGGTGTCACAGGGTTTCTGTGTGTAGTGGTTTCACGCTGATGGCAGCTCAGCTCCACCACTCCTCTCTCTCATTCCCCCTCATCAGGGCAATGGGGAGAAAATATGATGAAAAAAGTCTCAAGAGCTCCTAGGCTCTATTGACACAGCCACCCCACCAAAACCTTGCCATGTAAACGCAATATACTAATGTAAAGTGTAGTATACTCTGTAATATATAGCTGCAAACATTCCATTCCAGGGAGAGATGACTTCTTTATCTCTCCTTCATGAGGAGCTGCAGTGGAGCAGGTTCCTCTTTACCGCCCCCCTTGATGCTACTCAGATGAGATCAGTGGAGCCAGTTGTACAGGTAAAAAAAAGAACAACACTGTTCCAGCCTTTTATTTCTGAGGGATTTTTTTATTCTAGCAATTGTTGATGTCCTGATGCCTCTGTGAGGCACTAGATAGGTGACTCTCAAATCCAGTAGTACTGGTTATCAAGTGTAATATTAGACAGTAATGACTTCTAGCTATCATAGGCCCACTGGTGAACCAGGAACACTGAGATATGGATGTTCTTGTACTCCCTTGCCCCAAGTTACCCAGTTTGCCTTGTCCAACTGCAATTGTGAGATGTTTCAAAGGTGCTGTACAGGCAGCGGACTTTATTTCCCATTGCTGAAAATGGACACAGAGGAATATCAGGAAAAAAAAAAAAAAGAAGCGCTTTTTCCTCCCCTTATTTCTGGTTGTTTTAAATGAGTGGTAGAAGACAACTTCAAAAGAAGATCTGAAATATTATAGAATGCTGAGCGTGACTTAGATGTTCCTCTCTGTATGGGAACTGTTGAATCAAGGCCTGAACCTCTGATTGACCACCTGAGGCAAGCACTGAGTCAGCCATGGGAGCACAGGTGAAGGCAATTCAGCTGTGTGACCAGAAGGGGTGGAGCCAGGCTGCACCTCTCCTAGACCCCATTGAAGGGCTGACTGCCACCAAAGAAGGATCTTTTCCTGGAGATTGCTCCTTGTGGAGTTTTTGTGAGCCTACAACACTGGTGAGCACCTTTCATTTATATCTGATTATCTTTTCTAAAGCAGTAATCTTACTAGCCTAACTTCCCTGTATACTGTATAACATCTGTATACTTACTAACCGTATGCAATCTCATTGTCCTGTCTTTGGCACATAGAACCTCACCTCTAATTGAAAACGTGATAAAGGCTCCTGAGTCATTTTAGTTGCAAGTGAAGGTATTTTACATAGCTCACATACTTGGTCAAGGAAGTGTTGCTACATCCAATTCAGTGGAGACAAGCTGTAGTTTTCAAGCCTGACTAAGGTTTTGCTGTAGGATCACATCAGTTTGTTTCACTTCTAGGAAGAGCCGTCCCAGCTTAAAAGCTGCAAAAATCTTGATGTGCTCTCTCTTCTGTTAGCAGCACTGCAGAGGCATTTTCTTGTTTCGCAGAAAGCCTCCTGTTCTGCTATGCCACAAATGATGTATATAGCTCTGCAAAATGGCTGGAGGCAGCATTATAATTTTTCAGGTTGCTTCTGCAGTCAGCTCTGGAGTGCTTCGTGTGGAGGTCAGTGATAGATGTCTCTCGAGCAAGAATTAGGAAAACGGAGTAAAACCAGCAGGTCTTGTTCCTCTCGTGCTTTAAGAGCACGCTGCCTCTGACTTGGCTAATACAAAGATGGGGCTCTCTCACCGTCAGTGTGACTTAAAAATCAGATGCTTCTAGGATGCCAGCCAAAGAAGAGAGTCCTTTAAGCAGGCCAGTTCCTGCTTAGGCAGACTGTGAAATAAATGGTCATGTTTCTGAAAGAGCTCACCATGTTCTGGCTGTAACTGTCACAGTAGGAATTGCTGGGCCCTGGGCACTTCGGTATATCTGGCCTTTATTTGGATAATGGGAGCTGAGCAGTTTGGAAAAGTCTGTCCCTAATTATTGGTGCAGAGCCCTTGAAAATCTGGCCCCAAGCTCTTCTCAAATAAAAATCTGGCCTCATGGGCACAACGCTGTCAGAAGCGGTGCCTGGCATAAAGTGCTTCTTATCCTTTTCAGTGATTTTGTCCTCCTGTGAAGTTTCTAATTTATTTTAATTGCTTTAAAACTTTTTAAATGAGGCTATTTAATGGCTAGGATTTTGACTTATGGATCGAAGCTTCACTGCACTCCACATTAAATGGCGTGCATTTCGTTATGCCTAAATTCTATTGTTATGCTTGCCCTTTGTGCTGCCTTTTCATTTTCCAGTTTGGGGGTAGTTACGTTTCTAGGGCTCCCATCTGTCATAATTTAGTGTTTCTTCAGCACTTTTTCTCATCTTAGGAAGCCATTCAGCATGTCCAAATATTGCTTTATGCCTGCATGGACAATGCTCTCTATCTTTGGAGGCGTCTATTCTGTTTCACAAAGGGAAACATTGCGGTACATCTGAGTGTGGACCGAATGCAACGACATCTCTTTGAGCCACTGGGTTGTAAAGAGATGAACTCGCTGGCTGTCCTCTCTCAAAGCCTTTCATGAGCCTGACTGTTCCTGGGGGTTTCTTTGCATGGACCACAATTGAGCCTAGTTCTTCCTGTGATTGCTGTTTCACAGAGGGTAGCGCTACGCAGAGCTAAGAATGGAGTTTCGTTGCATTGAAATTCATGTCCCCAGTAGCCATTGGCTGGAGCTAAAAGGCTGAATCCACATCTTGTTAATTAAGTCCTTCTGTCTTTCTTGTGGGAACTGTTTTGAATGGCATTTCTCTTGGTCCTGCCTTCTACCTGGGGTGATAGTCTGCTCTGCTGTTTCTTGCAGCAGAAAGAAAGATCTCTTTGACAACATGCCTGTCTGAAAGTGGGGAAGGGGAACAGTGTCAAGAGAGCAAAGAGGTAAAAGTGCAATACAGGAAGCTAGAACTGGGCCAGGAGACTCACCGTCCATCCTAGATCTTGGAGAAAATGGTTGGAGCTCCCTAGCAGCTGAAGAAGTTGGGACTTTTGCCTCTGTGCTTCATTAGAATGATAACACATCCAGTGAAACAATAACTACACAAAGCCTGTGAAACATCCATTCCAGCAGCTGAGGCTGGTGTTGTCACAGAGTTTTTGCGTGTCCCTTCGGTAGACTGTGGAGCTGTTCCATGCCTCAATTGCTGTTTGTAGCACAGGAGCCACAAAGCCTGCCCATCTTTCAGAGCCATTCTGAATGATTTTTGCAGCATTCTTTTCTCTTGTGTTGTCTGTCTGCTGTTTTCCACCTTGCATTTGTAAAATTAGCAGGGGCAATCTGGTAGGAAAGCAGCTTTCACAAGGACCTTCAGCTTTGTGTAGAAGATATAGTAAGATTTGCTTAATTATGAAAGCAGAGGGTTTCTTTAATGCAGAGAAGTCTATTGAGACCTATACCCTGGGTTGTTCTAGCAGAAGTGCTGCAGATTGCCTGACCAGAGCTGCTACTTGTTTTCTGGCCTGGCTAGATGAGATTCCAGCGTAGGTTTATGCTGCTGCAGAAACCAACACAATAAATTTCTTGCTCCAGGGAAGTCATCTGCTACATTCTTCAGTTCCAATGAAACTGAAGTTTCAACTCAATTTCTAGGGAGGCATCCTTTGGGTTGTATCTGCTTGTTTGTCAGATAGGTCCTTCTGGTGTTTTTGGTTTTGGTGAGGGATTGATTTCCGCCCCCTCCCCCCCGCCCTCTTGCACAGCCATTGCACCAGAAGTGGCAGAAGAGCAAATACCTCAGTAGGGACTGAGGTACCAGTAATGCTTTGAAGCCATTAAGAGGTGCACTGTAACACCTGGAGATGACTGAAATTTGGAAGAAGAGTGTGTGTGGCATTGAGGCAGAAGTGTTGTGTGCTTTCTGGAAAGATGGCTGTTAAGGAAGAGGGGTGGTCTTTGTATTTTCTTGTTCAGTAACAGTATCCACTCACTTATATCCACAATGGCAAGAAACCACAAGCAGAAAACAATCTGGAGATGTTCCTCTGCTAGCAAGTTTTCCTGTGTAAACAAGGTTTGCCTGCTAGGAGAAATTCAGACACGTAGATTGTTAGCAGCCCATCAGATACATTCATCTCATCCTGGTGCTTTTATTTATGTATGTATTTTAAAGGCATCCCATTCTCCCCTCGCCATTTAAAATACAAAATAATAATTAAGACTGTCTGCAGAGGCTACAGATGGATTAGGGATGTCTCCCAAGAGGTCGGCTGACATTTCTGTTCTCTGAGTGTCTCTGTTCCACTCCCTCTTCAAGCAGCAAACCTCGATTCCAGCGGCCATCTGATTAAACAACAAAGCATCAGCAAGTACTAAAAGTCACTTCTCTTGGGCCAGGCTGCGCTGACAGCAAGGGCAGAATCAGAAAATGATGAAAGGGGAGGAAGTCTTTTGGTGCAAAACATGTCTCTTGCTACTGCATGGAGAGCTGGAAGATGAAATGTTTTCCTTCGTATGATCCTGGCTGGGCTGCTGCTTGCTGTGTCCTAATAGCCTGGATCCTGGCTGCAAGTAGACAGAGGTTTGATTTGTATCCTATGCACCACTGTGTGCATGTGTGTGAGGTTGTGCAAATAAGGGCTGTTAACTCCATGATTAGGCTCAGTTATCCAAACATTTCTCCACGTGAAACGCTGTTTTACAGAATTTCCTCTGCAAGACGTTACCACACCTCCCTGGACCATCCTTGCCCCATCTCTCTCTGACAGTCCTCTGTGACTGCAAGCTACAGAGTGCTCAGCGCTCTGCCTCAGCTTGCAGTACAACCAAGCCAGTGCTCCCTTGCTGCTCTCCCAGGGCTCCCAGCACATAGCTCTGCCTCAGTGTGACACTGCCAGACACCAGGCATCACCAGCACAGGCACTGCTTTTCCACTCTGGAGCATTGCATGCTAAGGTGGTAATGTTGCTTTCACAATTGAATTAGTATTGCTCCTAAGCAATGAGCCGGGGGGGAGCAGTGTGGGACAGGGAGCAGAAATACCTGCTTGAGTTGGTGCTTGATGTGCCTGCCCTGTTTGACACGCGGCTCTGGTAATGTGACCAATTTTAGGGCTTTTATCAGGAGTGTTGTTATAGTTGGTATATTTCTTAAAGCCACAGCCCTTGGTGACATGCTATTACACAAAAATCCAACCCGCTGTTATTTTCTTCTCAAAGGAAGTTTCTAGTCCTTCTGGGTGAAAAGGTGGACAGAAGAGATTTATGTGAAAAGGAAGGAGAGAGGAAAGAAAAACTGCAATGTTCTCTTTAAAAAAAGAAGTTATTTTTAAGGCAAGCATCCTGCATTTGGAGGAATGTGATATATATAAATATTTAGAGCCCCCTATATTAAGGTAGCTTTAGCATTTCATCATAGCCCACAGTAGTCATTTATTTTGTGCTACATCTTGCATCAATTGCCACCAAAATGTGGATGTTACTGCATTTAGTCCTTGCTGATGCTAGATGGCTCTGGTTCAGATATTAGGCTGTCTTGACTTTCAGTTTTGTAACCCTCAGAACAGGAGACACTTCTTAAGCCACAAGTGAGAGCCCACTCTTTGCTCATGGGAGGTAGTTACAGCCTTCACCGAGGGGCCTTTGGTCAGCAGGCTGAGCAAGCACAGTTGCTCTGCTCCTTCTGCTCTCACATTTGACTTTTAATTTTTGCATCTGAATTATGAAATGCCACCTCCACTAGCCGCTGCCAGGAGCAAGGAGCATTAATATTGATGTTGGAAGGCCCTGCTGCAGAGCAGTACGGTGATTTAAGGGTGAGAATTATCAGGGATAGCATCAGAGTAAATAAATTCAAGGTCCAATTTATTTTTTCTTTCATCTAGCTCTGTGTTTTTCTTCTTTTTTTTTGTCAAGGCAGATTTAATAATATAAAATAATTTAAAAGATGGAAGAAAAAGTGTATCGACAGATTCTGTAAGCTGCTGACTCGATTGGTTTGTAATGCTTGTGCCTTGTTCTTCCTGTTGCTTGTCAGGAGGGAGGCAGCCCCATGGAGCCCAGTGGCCAGGATCTGCCTGTTACTTTTCTTTGTCAGAAAACGGAGTGAACTGGGCTGATTTTGGGCCTTGTGGAGGAGGCTGTCACAATGCCTGCTATTACCTCTTATGGTAAACAAGTTGAGGCCAGGCTTCTAAGCTTCCAGCTGTGACAGAGATGGTGACATGTCCCTTGTGCTTTGCCTGTGCTGCTGTACAAGGCCCAGGCTGGGCGGTGAGGTGCAGGGCAGGATGGGCAGTGCAGTGCCCACACCACAGCCGCACTGCTCTGCTGGCAGGCAGAGCTGTCAGGCCAGCAGCTTTTACTTGTCCCTCCCCAGGGACCTCACTGAGTCATCCTCTCTCCAGGCCAAGCTGAAGAGTGAAGTGACTGCAGGACCCGCAGTGCTTTGTTTTTGCAGTGAAGTGTGCAGACAGGGCAGGATCGTGACACGCTGTTCTGTAGAGTTAATGGCTCGTCTTGTTGCTGGTGACTGATGCCAACACTGGGACATTTCCCTACAGAGAAGCTCTGGAGTAGTCAGGGCTCAGCACCACAGTGCAGACCAGTGTTGTGCTCACGGGCCTGCAGGAAATAAATACGACTCAGGTAGGAGGAACTGTTCGTAGAATCATAGAATAACCCATGTTGGAAGGGACCCACAAGGACCACCAAAGCTAACTCCTGGCTCCACACAGCACCACACAATGCAATTGCCATTCAGATTTTCTTCCCTTAGAAACCAGAGTGCAACTGTGATTCCTTAAGACCCTCCTCTTTTCCAGAGGCCATCACACAGCCATTCCCTGACCTGCCCACATGGTAGCAATAACTACACATGGATTGGAAATGACAGTTCATGGGGGATGCAGATATGTGAACATTTTTCCATGATGCTGTCCAGCTTGACATCAAGGCTTTTGCAGCTTTTGGGGAGTTTTACCTTTTTTGCTTCTTAAGAAAGCTGTGCTTGCTACTGTGCCTGCCTCTAGCATCTCCCTTCCCTCTGAAGCTTTAGTTCTTTTGCCTTCCACAGCTAGGGCATCTCTGCCTCAGATGTTGCTTTTGATGGGATTTTTTTTTTCCTTACCCATCTTAGTTTCTTCTGACCCCTATTCTGTTTTTATAATGAGGCCATGTTAATTCATGCTGAGTGCTTATGAGTTTTCCTTAAGCACAGGGAGAGGTCACTGAGAAATGGCCGGGGGTGTTTCTTTCTTCCCATGGCTGCCGTTCAGAAGGTCTGATCAATTTATTTCCCTATCACCATCAAACCATTTCCTGGCACAGTTAACAGCGGGGCCTTGTGCAGGCATTGGGAAGGGAGGGGAAGAAGGGAGCAAATAAACCGACAGAGGAGATACGGATAGGAAAATAGGGTCTATGAGAAGATAGGTCTGCACTGGCGAAGGTCTTCCTATGCAAATACCAGCTGCTTTGTTGTTGGGTGGCAGAGGCCAATGATTTTGCATAGCGTAACTGGTAAGGGAAAAGCAAATTAAACAGTTATTAGAGAGAGGCAAGTGGTTGGTACCTTGCAGCGGGGTATAGGCCCATCTGTCAATCTTCTTCATTAATTGAAGACAGGCCTCAAGGGGAGCACTTTTTTGGGATGTTTACTTAGCTACATAGAAGGTCCTGTCCCTTAGTGAGAGCCTTATCATCCTTATTAGTGGTAATACAATAATAATAGCAATAATGTTGACAAATATTACTTCTCCTTGAATGAATCCTCTCGGAGTTGTTTTTATTATTATTATTATTGTTATTAAAAAAAAATCAGCCTCCTCATGCTGGGCTCTAATTACCATTTTTATGAGAACTGCATATCCTCCTATTTGTGGAAAAAGATTTGTTTGTCAAGGATTTCTCTTCCTGTGCTGCATGTTTTAAGTTTTTCTCTTCAACCTTGGCAGTAGGTGTTGGGATTTCAGGCTGAATGAGAGACCTGAGTTGCTGGGCTGGATGGAAAGATGAAAGATGAAATTCCTGGTTAGGTTGAATTGGTACGCATCCAGCAGAGGTTCTGATGCTGCACTGCTTCCTGCCATTTGAAACTTTCACACAAATGGAGGGAAAAGAGAGTGAAACAGTTAATCCCTGTGAAGCATTTATCCAGACTCAGCAACAAACATCTCACTCTGATTTGGGGAACTGTTTCGTAAATGAAAAATGAAGCAAGCTCTTTTAGTCACCCTCTACCCTGAACTTTCTGTGCCTTGGCTTATTCAAGCAGAGCAGTTCAAATCAGAACAAAAACAAAGAAATCTCTCATGGAAGTGGGTAACCAGAATTCTAACTTCTTTCAGATGAGATCTGACCAGCGTTTTCTATAATGACATCTCCATTTCTTTGTCAGTACAGTCACCCCATGAGGCATTAGTACTCCCAGGTCTGTCTCCTCCATTGTTCTTTCCTACTAACAAGCTCCCCACTTGCATGACAAACTTCTGCTGTAGTTCTTGACCTTGCCCTTCATTCTTCCCTCATTTTTGTTTGTCCAGTCCTCAAGGTCAGGTGGTTCATTGTTTATAGGTCTCAGTCTCCCTCTGCGCTGACAGTGTTTTCCAACTATGTGTCATCTGTTGACTTCAATAGCACGCTCTTACTTTTATGCTAAGATCAATCATGGAAATATTAAATAAAGTTGGTCTCAGTCCTTGAGGAGCTCCATTAATAAATTCCCCTTTCAGCCTGACCAGTTGTCATCTCTTTCATCAATTTCTTATTTGCCTTACAGTTCTTTACTAATGCCATCATCTGCATCATAACTAATAATTCTCTTAAAGACACCGGATCCGACGTTTTACTTAAACTCTGATAGATTAGTCTACTACATTTCTTTTGTTTGAAAAATCAGTGATCAGAAAAGGCAGTTGGTTTGTTTAGAGCTTTCGCAGAAACTATACAGCATTTTATCGTATTTCCCACTTACCTTGATGTTTTTAATTACCTCAGCTTGTATTACAAAGCCTTGCATACTGTTGGGATCGTGTAAATAAATCTGTAGTTGCCCAAATCATTTTCTCTTTTTTTTTCCTGCTTTTGTGTTTTAAATTGAGTACTTTGCAGTAACATAAGACCCTTCTATTTTGATCGCTGTACTGAGATCCTTGCAGCTTACCCTGCAGTATTCCTTATCAGTTCTTTAAATGTTCTGGGGTGAAAGTTCTCTTGTTCCACCTACTTGAGTGCGCTATGAACTCAGAGTTTTGCTCCACTCCAGGAATTATTATTTCCATTTTCTCATTCCCATTAGCTATACTGCCCTTGTCCTGTACTCAGTATCACCATCCGTATTAAAACATTTAGCCAAGTCTTCATTTATTTTTTTTTTGGCATACACGCAGATCTTCCTTTACGCCATGCTGACTGCATAGCACTCCTGCTTAGTTTTTCTTTGCTGTCCTTTTATTAATGCAACCAAGGAGTCCTTCTTCTACTACTGTTAATATAATTTGTGAGGTCTTAGCATATCCTGTCTTTTGGCAATTGTCACTTTATTTGTATGCTTCTGGACCACGGGGAGAGTTCATTTGTTGATTCTTCTTTTCCTCACAGGTTTTACCCCTGCACCAACGTCCTTTTTACAGGGATTTCTTGTTCCTAGAGCTGTGCTCTGTCGTTCATGAGAGAGAACATACAAAGTTTGCACAGGGCATCAATACCTGAGTATATTGAAATAAAATTGCAAATTCCTATCAACTTCATTACTTCCATTTCACGTGTTTTAAAAAGAGGCTATAAATTTCCATATTTTAATAAGCAAGCTTAAACCATTCGTTCAAACTCAGCCTCTACATCTGAAATGTGGAGAAACTTCCAGCAAAATTCCCAACACGGAAGGTTGGGTTTGTGTTCATTTTGAGCATTTGTTTGTGGACTCAATGAGATAGAAATAAATTCTGCCTCTGCTGCTCCAGTAATAGGTGGGTGGAGTTGTCTCATTGTGAATGATACTTCCTGGGACAGATTATAGCTATTGAGGTAGCGAAGGATCAGGAGACCTCGGGATGTGAACAGGTGAGATCAATCCAGTCTTCAGTAATATTGGTACTGTGGTGTGCTTGCTCTCCTTCCATACGAAATGAGAGCAAGCAAGGTGCCTCCCAGATTACTGCTCAGTGAAGATTAGACAAGATGGAGTTTGCTTGGATTTGAGCTTATCTGTATTCATTGGAGTCCTCAACGCCCACCTCAATTCCAGCAACCTAAAAAATAATGGTTACGTTAAAGCTTTCCAGCAAATGCCCACAACACAGATCATTATCATCTGAGTGACAGAAGGGAAAGATGAGGGGGAGGAGAGGCAAAGGGAAGAAGTATCCTGCTGCTGCTGCCTGGATTCACATTGTGCAACACCCCAATAGTCACAAAGGGGAGTGTTTTTTCCAATAGAAATTGCATGCGTCTGCCCTAATAGTGAAAGCAGAGCACATGCAGCTGCACACAAACATTCAGGTGTTCACAAACGCTGAATTTAATAGAACAGCACGCAACTACCACAGAACCTGCAGTCCCTGTTGTGTCTGTGGTAACAGTCATCCAGGCACCCTCATGCAATTAAAATAGTCTTACTTTGTTATAATAATAATTAATATTGTATTTTCACATCTATTTCCTATGGGCTAACCATTTAAAAAGAGAATAAATAAATAAACAAAAAAGACCCCAAATCCTCAAGAACAGAAAGATTTAGCATCAATACAGGGTACATTATGTGCTCAAGAGCTGAACCTTACATTTCATTTCCCTGGATAGTTTTCCTTTCTTTAATTCTTCATGGCCTGCTCTTTGCTCTTCTGTAACCTGTAGTAACTTGAGGCTGTGTATTACTTGAGGGTACAGGGTCAGCTAGAGAGCTGTGCCTTTTGAATTACTGAGGGTTATCTATCTGAGTTGTAAGCTGCAGTGTGAAAAAATACATGGACAATTGTGCATTGATCGATACGAACCCACCTGGGCACACACAGTTTCTTCTGTCCTTCACCCTGAACCCAAAGTCTTATGCTATACTAAGTTTAACGGTAGCTATTCCCCTCTCTTGTCCTTAGTTAATGAAAGGTGAGTATAGGATATCCGTGACAAAGAGCTGTATTCTGGTGCTTGTCTGCTGAAAGGGTCGGTACCTACGTGTCTGGGTTGCACTACGTATGGGTATCTGTACTGGGTTATGCTCTTGTGTGTGTGAGATATGCACTGAAGGTTGCACATGTACCATATGGCCTGTGCCTTTCAGGAGAGCCAGGCTGCATACACTGGGGTCACTTAGATGGCATTAGCTGCCTGTATTTAGGAAACTGATTCACACCCTGTTTGATTCACGGGAAGACAATGTAATGGTTTAGTATTAGATCTCAACAAAGCCTGAGTACTCTGCAATGAAAAATGTTTAATAGGGTTAATAGCTGATATCTGTGCTTGCACAGAGACAGACGTATAACTGCAATAAAAGCCAACCAAACAGACAGCACATGAAGGCTAATTATCTAAATGCATTTTCCCCTTCTCTGTTTTTATTCACTAAGCTTTCAAATTGCAGAGAGAAAAACTGTACATAGAGCTGTTATTTTGACCAGGTTTTGTATCTTCCAGATTTGAGCATGTTGGGCTTTATAGCAGTGCTATTTCATTGTCTCAAGCTTCAGTGCCAATTTATTTGCTTTGCTACACATTTTGAGGGGGTTTTCTTCTTAACCTCAGAGTTAGTGTGTGTGCTGTTGTAGGTAACAGTGCTGGGGGACCTTTCCGGCTGCCCCTGGATGTAGCAGTGACAGAGAAGTTAATCGCTACTTGGCATTAACATGTTTTTAAGAGATTTGAGGAGACATCTGCACATATGCCTGGAATTGTTTGAATGTCTTTTGGCGGTTTGGGGAATGAGAAGTCACAAACTAGATCTAAGGTGCAGACTGCTTGGTACAACTCATATCGCTTCAGGGGTGCTTGCTTTGCTTTTGTATGGCACCAGCAGATCACTGACTTTTTAAATGGAAAGAACGAGCTGTAGGAAAAGTCGAGGTATCCCACCAAAAATGGGAAGTGCTGTATAGTATCTCTGAAAAATGTTCTTTGTTGAGAAAAGGATTTATAAACAACAGGCCCATGACATCCACTCCTAGAGCATCCGTGAGGACTGGCATTCCTCCCACTATGTAACTTCTGAGGGATGGACAGAGGAAAGAATTCAGGTCTTTGGAGCATCATTTACACAGGTGGTTTTTGTTTTGTTTTGTTCTTAGGTTTTGTTTTTTTTTTTTTTCTGAGCAGTTTTCTCCTGGTTGCTGTCACCTCTGCCCACCACCAGCAGTGTGTGTATGGTGGAGTGAACAAGTGCTCTTCCGTTATCTGTTCCCCAAGAGAGTTTCTGCAGTCCATAACTCCAGCTGGAACAGCATGGTTCTTCAGTTCTATTTGCTCTAGGAAGTCCTTGATTCAGCCTCAGTCTATTGGCCATTTCGTAGTAATTTTTAAGACAGATGACTCTAGCCTGTCCTATGACTGAACTTGAACGTAATTTCATAGCCTTTGAAGGTGGAAAGAAGGAACGTTTAAAATTGATCTTACAAGATGTAGTTCAGGGAACTTCCCATGAGAAAGGGAGGGAGGGAAAAGGATAAGAACATGCAGTAAGATCATGACAAAAGGAAGTGGGGTTTCTGTTTTTCTGAATAAGACTCCTGTAGCTGTATTTAGTTGGCCTTTATTCCTTTCTGCTTTCCCTCATAATGGCAGTATGAAGGAAGTGACACTTATCAACAAGTACATGGTGTTAGTTATGTTTGGCAAACTTCAGTGTAGGATAACAAAAGGCAAGAGGGGATAGCAGATTTTCTTCAGAGAGGACGATGTGTGTGTTTGTATGTATATCTTAGGATGTCTCCTCTCAATGCATATTGTTCTCTTCAACATCAAGAATATAATTTTCAGTGGAAGATTACTGAAGGCAGGGGAAGCAGCACAATCATGATGCTGACGTCAGCAGCAGGACTGCCATTGTTCCTTTGCCTGCCCTTGCTAAGCACCTGTTCAGGCGTCGATGGAAATTAGAGTCTCTGGTTTGACTGCATCTCTTTACGTGACATCTCTTCTTGTTACTGTTATCATATACAAACATCTAAGATCCCAGCAGTGTGAGGTTATTTTGTACTGTTGAATGTACACAATGCCCCCACAGTTTGATTGGAACAGCTATTCCTGTTCATAATTAGGATGCTCCAGTCAAGGAGTTAAAAGACTGATGATGTGCCTGTGTCTAAATAAGCAATATTGCAGACCTGTTGGAGAAGATCTGTAGAATGAAACATCAGGACTGTGGACCTGACTGCAAAAATTTCAAGGCTGGGGAATGTGTTTTGAATTAGATCTGCCTCTAAATGAAATATCTACTACCAGATATCCGCATCTCATTTTCAGCAGAAGGGAATCCAGTCTGTGCACTCCTAGACTACTCTGCAGTCCAGACTCAGGGAACGGGGATGACCTAGAGATGCACTTCAAAATCTCATTTATGCTGTGAGCTGAAATACTGCTTCCTTGAAATCCTGGGAGATCTTTCCGTTCAAGAAGAATGTGGGGAAAGCTGGCTCCTGGAAGGGGGAAATTCTTCAGCAGTATTGTCACTGCTGTATTGGCATTCATCACTATCAGTAAACGTGTTTCTTCTTGGCATTATAAATTTAAGTAGAGATTCCTAGTGATGGTGACCAGGTTTCTTGGGTTTCAGAGGAGACATAGTACTTGAAAATAACGGTCCCATTGGATTTCAGTCATCATTCTAATGATGAGTTCACGAAGATCTATTTGGAAATAAACTTGGTGTAGATAGTGTTGTAAAACTACCCAAATTGGATTCATCTGCAGTGATCAAACTTGGAACCTCAAACCTAAATGCCTCTGAACTTTAGAGCTTTATTTTACAGTCTGAATAAATACCTGCCAAGTTTTGGAAGACTGTATTCTCTCTGAGCTTTTGAGTTGCAAGCATAGGTCAGTGCATGCTTCCATAAAGTATTCACTGGCAGTTCTCCTGGGTTAGTATTGTATTATAACAAGCCTGTCAGCGTTTGAGGCATTTGGATAATGCCCTCCATAACATGCTTTAGCTTTTGGTTGGACCTGAAGTGGTCAGACGTTTGGACATGATGGTCTATGTAGGTCCCTTCCAACTGAACTACTCTATTTTTTATCTTCTCACAGCTTGGATGAGGCACTACCATAAGCAGGCTCATCACTGCAGAAAGTAATGCCAAGATCGCCTAATAGGCTGTGCTGTGTTTCTTCCTGAGATGGTGATACAGTATACCACCATGGTGTGGTGAAAGGGAGTTGTAGTGCTACTTTGTGAGACAGCGCTGTGTAAAATCACAAAGTAATGTGATGTAGATTACATGCTTTTCATGTAAAAGTGAGATCTGGTCATGGATGTGCCTGTTCACAAGAATTAAAGATGTGTGTATTGTTCCTACTTCATCACTGGGCTGCACCCTCAGTACTCCCGAATTAAATCTACCTGAAAGAGGCACCAGAGCCACACAGTAAATTTTGCTCCATCTCCTTTTATGACCAAGGTTAATAAAAATACAAAAAGGATCCCATCTCTTAATTCCTTTTTGTGGCTTTCACCACAGCTGTCCTGTTAGCTTCGGTTAGAGGGATTTGGGGGAGTGTTTAGTGCAGGTAAGTGTAGCAAAGAGATGGAATAAAATTCAGTTTAAGGCATGCATAGATTGCAAGACTTGTCTCCTACCCTGTATTTTCTACCACTCTAATTGCAAAAGCCTGTAGAAAGTCATGTTACTGTAATGAAGGATAAATATCTTACAACTGGAAGCACAGATTTTTAGCTGCAGAATTCCAGCAGCAAAATTTCAGCTTAGACATCTACTCTTCTTGAACTCTTCTAAAAATTTTTAGTAGATACAGAGGTCATCTGCACAATTTCCTGTGATAAGCTTGTCCCATGATGTGGCCCTTAAAAAAACACTGACATCCCGCTCCAAAGATGACTGCATTTTAGCAGCAGGTGTAAGGAAATGCCAGCATTCTACAGTGTGTATTTAAATCTTCTGAATCCTTCGCGATAAAGTGCAATATAAATGTCTGATGATAATAGGGTTTGGAAACATTGTCCTTGCTCTATACCTTGTAGCTGGTTGAATGATTTACTGACTAATTATCTGATAGCAGGTAGCAGTAACTTACCCCCAAAGCACGTATTAGTGATGTTGATAAAAAAAGACAGCCTTAGCCAACATGGTTCAACATGATACCTACAAGGTGGGGATCCTTTTGAAATAATAGTATCAGCCAACATAACTCTGAGGGCAGGAAGAATCCATACTTTATGTAGTTTGGGAACAAAACTGTGAGAGTCTAAAGGAGAGATCTTCCCAGTGTTACATTTATACCTATCTGGCATTAGATGTGGTATTACCTAGTATTATTTGAGAGCTGCATTTGATGAGAAAAAAAGGCATCAGAGTCACAAACTACAAACAGATTTTTCATCAAATCAGATTGGGGGGGGCAAGGGCGACCTTGAAATGCCTATCTGGGGCTCTCTGATTCCTTTCTGCCAACGTTTGTGAAGCTGTGCCAGGCACTTTCATTAGTGATGCCAGTACACAGGCCAGGGATGTTGAAGGAAGATGTGGGGCCGCTGCTGAAAGGGCGGGAACCTGTTGCCAAGTGAGTTGGAAAAGGAACTTAATACTTTCTTCACCTCTGTCTTTGCTGGTAAGATTTGCTTTAGGGAATCCCATCCCTCTGAGACCAGTGGAAGATACTAGCACAGTGAAGGCAGGTTTGGTAGAGGAGGTCTGGGGACATTTAAACTAACTGGAGATGAATGAGTCTGTGAGACCTGACAAAATGTATCCTTGAGTGCTGAGGGAGCTGGCTGATGTCCTTGTGAAGCCACTCTTTATTACTTTTGAAAGGTGTTGGTAATTGGGGGAGGTTCCTGAAGATTGGGGAAAAAAGAAGCGTCATACTCATCTTCAAGAAGGGCAAAGGATACTCATAGCACAATGGGCTGGTGAACTACACCTCGCCCTCTGGGAAGGTAAAGAAAGTATCCTGGAAACCCTTTCTAGATGCCGCTTTGGAGTTGTCAATGCAGATTTGCAAAGGAAAGACTAGTTCAGTGAGTGAGTGCATACTGGGGATCTTGATAGTTGATATTGTTTGGTTTTATTTTAGAAAGGCTTTTGATGCTGTCTCTTCATTCACAAACTGGAGAAGTACAGACTACTACTAATACACCCTTCTGTTAGCGTACAGAAGGGTGAATTAAAAACTGGAACCAGTCTTCTCTGTGACAGCCAGTGAAGGTATAAGAGATGACGGCTACAAACTGCAATACAGGAAATTCCATTTAATTACAAGAAAGAGGAGACTTTTTAACTGCAAAAGTGCACAAACACTGTAACACGCTGCCCAGAGAGTTGTTGGAGACATTAAAAATTACACATGGTTCTGAGCAACCTGCTCAAGTTAACCTTGCTCTAGTTAACCTAGCAGAGGAACTTTCCAATCTCAATGACTGTCCTGGGAATCTGAATGCTTATGTTTGATGGACAATATCTGTGTTATGTTCAGAGCTGTAAACAGAGAATGAAGATGGTTGGTCAGCATCCTGTATGTGAAGGAAAACTGATGCACACTCCCACTTTTCTTGTAGAAGTTATCTTGAACTCATTTCCCAAACTCATTTGGGAAAGCTACTCACTTTCCCAAACTTCTTTGGCATGAAAGAACTGCCAGTCGCATAACAACAAAAAAAAAAAAAAAAAAAAAAAAAAACCTCTTACATTTTGGTAAGGTTTCCTATTTATCTTGCCAAACATTGATGTAAGCACAGAATTTCATTCTTTAAAGATGTTTCAGCTCCCATTTGAAAAGCAGGAAGGCGGAATTATGTGTTGGCAGAATAAACAGTGAAGAGAGCATGCAAAGATGCTCACTTTCCCATTGAATCTTAGATGGATGACTGTATATTGACCCATTTGCATGATGCAAAAGCAGTCCTAAGAAGGAATGCAAAAAGAGTAATTACTGTAGTTCATGCCATACAGATCTTTCTGAGGTATTCTGGTGATTCATTTGCATACTGAGACAATCCTGATCTTTAATTGGTAACTTGCTCTTGTATGTTCTGGAATTAAATCTGCTGGCTAGGGTAACAATGTGAAGGTAAACAGCAGAACCAGTACTGCTATAGGAAAAGCTAAACGCTTATGGGGAGGTGAGGGCAATTTGGCAGCAGGTTCCTTATCATGCAAATGCTAAATGTACCAGGAAAGAAAAAGTCCACCTTGGTCAATGCTGAAGACAATTTTTTGGCTTTGGCAGTCAGGAGAGGAGCAAACATGTAGTTGTTTCATTTATAAACAGAGGCTGTTTGTTGTTAAGCCACTGCAGAACAATAAACTTCCTGTCTAAATAATTGTCTATTCCCACCACAGCCCTTGTATGCTGAAGAGATACAGGAACTCAAGGTTCTGATAGAAAATATTGATCTTTTGGTTGAGGTCAGCTAGTGGTGATGAGAAAGGAAGGGAGAAGGATGGGAAAGTGTGAGCTCTCTACGTGGTGTTGTTGTTGTTGTTTTTTTTTTCCAAGAACATCCACTTGAAGAAACCACAGGAAATGTCCTTGTTTCATTAGTTCATTGTAAAGCTCTCCCCTTTGCAATTGAGACATTCAGCCTCTTGGGAAAGACAGCTAAACAGAAATCCATTTACCTTTCACGTGTTTTTCATAATTTCCCCTGCTACTTTGGTTAATTAATTATCACCGCTATTTGTGTTTAAACAAGGGGTCTGCCTCCCTCCCTCCTTCAAAGCCCATCTGCTCCTCCATGACCTTGCTGTGAAGTCATCTCACGCTGACTTTGTGAAAGCACAAACACTCGCATGGCAACAGACAGCTGTGTGACAAAACCAGAGCTATGACCTCACAGCAGGAGGGGCCAGGCGGCTTCTGGGGAGAGATTTCTCCCACAAACACCAAAGCGTTTGATGATCGCACGGAGGAAGGCCAGACATTACATTCTGAACAAATGATCTTGCTGTCTGAGTGTTTCTGCTTCAGAAGTTGTCCATCGCTTTAAATCCTCTTCTTCAAAGAGCCTTTTTTGACTTGCATGTTTCTCATGCAAGGGGAATGGCTTCTCCCTCAGATCTCATCTCAGAAGACATCATCAGGAGGAAAGAGGGGATGGATGTAATCACAGAGATGGGCCTGGGTTTCTAAAAAAGCCTTGTAGGTATATGGATCCCAATTTTCATTTGTTCAGCTTGGACAAACAAACCTAACTCTTGAGGGGTGGTCTGAGCTTTATTCTGATTGCACGTGGTTTTCTATCTTTGTCTGCCCCCACCCAAAAAGTCTATCTTATGAATGAGATCAGATGTTCCTGTATAGAGCAATCTAGCAGTGAAAGCTTTCCTCTATAAACATATTTGCATGACTGGATGGGAAGTGGAAATTGAGTCTCATGATCACAAAGCATTTTTAATGTAGATACAGCAAGACACATCAAAGCTGAATAACATATAAGTGGTACTTCACAAGCAATCTGCAGAAACTGCCTCAGTATGCGTTGATTGTGAGGGTACAGAAGATGTGGCTTGATCAGTCTGTTGCTATCTTCATCCTTGGCTGATTGCTTGGTTGTTCCATGAAATGGCAGTCTTCAAATCTGCACACCTCCTTCGTTAACTAAAAGTAGCCAGTGTTTCAATATAGTTCATTACTGTTTATTGCCTAAGAACAATTTATAGCGCAGTTTGCTACTGTGATGGGCTAATCGGGTTGAACTAACTCTCCCCTTTGGATCTAATACATGGTGATGCCATGCTTGCTTAGAGCATGCATGATGGGGCCCCATTGATTTGACCCACAGCAAACCGTTTACTCTTCTGGAGGCCATTTTCTTTCATGATAGCACCTACATAACACCTTGCCTTCACCACAGCCTTAGACAGGTAGGAGTCAGCGTCCTTAGCAATCCCATTCTGCAAATAATGATACTCAGTCACAGTGAGTGGAAGCAATTTCTTACCATTCTTCTATCTGTTCCCAAACAGAGGTGGTGGGGGGGAAGCCTGCATAAACGGCATGTTTGTTATCCAAGTGCCAAACTTCCTACTTCTACTTCTGATATTATCTGGGGGACTGGGGATTTGGTAGGAGAGAGAGAAAAGAAGACTGAAAGGAGAGATGTCAGTTTACACTGGGATTGTTTTTCAACATTTTAGGGAAATGAAGGGACTTATTACAAAATTTTAAGATTTGTCTAGTCAGTAGATGGAGGCTGAATCTAAGGGAAAATCAAACCCTTTGTGTCCCATTGAATGGCTCTCACCCAAGTATCATTTTACTTCATGTCTGATTTGTCCTTGGCATCCCCTCCAGCTGCTGCAGCTGTTTGCTTTGAGTCCCATCTGATTCCCTCTTTATGTCTTCTCATCTGGATCACTTCTTATGTGCTGCTTGAGGATGAACCATTTCCCATCATTAGCCAGTATCCTAATGTATGTGACCTCTCCTCTATACACAGACCTTCCTTTCCGTGTTGGCTTTGCTTACTTTGATGTTTGGACATATTTACATGCATAACACATAGAAAATACTGATTTTTTGCTTGAGATCAACTGGTAATGATGAGAAATGAAGGGAAGTATCTCCCCAGGTGTTAAAGCAGGCATTTCTGTTTTGCACTAACGGTGCATTTGGTTTTGTTGAATTCATGGTCTTTCAAAAGTAGTTTTCTTGGGCTCCAGCACCCTACGTAGTATGGAAAGATTGTTGCTCTCAGATCTGGAGATCTAAGACTTTCTTATCATTGTAATAGAATAACTGGTGGAATCCTATAAGAAACTGGCCTTTCTGTTTTGCCATGCAGTCCGTCTGCAGGTTGTTCCTTTGTTCTGGTGTCATATACAGCAGAGTACCACAGAGAGGCTTATTGGGGGACACCAGTAATGTTATACTTAAGTATGCTTTAAAAAAAGAAAAAGGGCAAGAAGTTTCTTTAGTTTGGCATCTTCTATCAGAGGCAAGATAATAGAATTTCTAAACCCATTGATTTTATGGCATTAAGAATCTGCTTGATAAGTCAGTCTCTGTACACTGGTGATCACTATCTCCAGCTGTATAAGCAGTACTGTCCCGATTTCATTTTCAATAAGAAATTGAGGGAGACTTAGCTTTGCTGAAAACTATGGAGAAAATAAGTAGCATAAAATCTCTTTGCAGTTGGGCTATGGCACAGCTATTTATTGTTAAATACTGTAGGGGTCAGAGAGAAATAGCGTTGGAGGAAGCATGAGCAAAGAATTCTTAATGGAGCCCCAGGCAGTGCTGGGGCCCTGGGGCAGGAACAGTGCTGGTGGTGCTTCAGCAGCACCTTTCCAGTGGCAACCTCCCAAGGATGGGGAAGGGATTTTTGTATGAAGGTGTAGCAGGGAAAGGGGCAGGAACTAGGGGTGTGGGGACGTCCCTACAGTCCTGCAGATGTGAAGCTTCTACAGTACTGAAGCCCCGGGGAAAAGGGACTGTGCTCCCCAACCCCCTTGCTAAGACAATGAAAAAGAAAAGGAATAAATGAGGGTGAGTGGAGTTGCAAGGAGGCCCACGGTGTTGCCAGGTACCTTGGCCGGATAGATGCGCAACATCCCGTTCCAAATGCTGCCTCCCTCCATGGGGCTGTCCAAGTCTGTTTTCTACTTGGCTGGTTGTGCTATTGAGTCCCATTTGGAAGGATTCACGTGTGACTTAAGACTGTCCTCTAGATGTCTGACTCTGTCCTCTACGACATAAATAATGCAAAAACAAACATGCCAAACAGTAACCTTCACTTGTCTCCCTGACACTGCTGGAGGGAGGGAGGGAAGGAAAGAGCGAGTGTGAGCAAGTGAACGAGTAAACTGCATGCTAGGCAGGCAGGAGACTGGCAAGGAGAGGCAAGGTACGGCACAAGGAACTGCAAGAGCAATTAGATCCGTTCTCCAGCTCAGCTCCACTGTTTTAGATGATGCTGCCTGCTGATGCAGTGTACTTGGCAGACAAGGCCAGGGAAGCATCTGTCCCCAGGCTGGTGTGGAGCAGCCCTCTTCCTTGTGCAGGATGTAGGAGAAGATTCAGCAGCCTCCCTCCTGCTCATTTCTGTTCTCTGCTGACCATGGCTAGAGCTGGGTGAAGGCAGTGGTACTTCGTGAGTTTGAGTCTTCGTTGTACAGCTTGGCTGTCCTGCTAGCCTCCAGCAAGTTAGTTAACATTGCATAGTGTGTGCTCCCTTTGCTGTGCCCTCTCCCAAAGTCCCAGTTCTCTATAGTGGAGAAGAGATTCCCTTTTTCTTACTGAATGTACTCGTGATGCGAGTATTCATTAATTGCAGATACGGTCGTACGCAGCTCGCATGCTAAAGTACTATCAGCTTTGTGAGGAAGACAAATGCACGCAGACTTAAAAAGCTGAGATTTTTATCTCTCTCTCCTTGCATGGAAAATATGCAAGCAAGTTGTCCTCATCCAGGGACTTGGTAATGAAGAAAAAAAACTTCTGTCTATCTCTGTTTCCTCTCCCTGAGATAGGAGGAGGTAGGGAAGTGGCCTGCATGTTTCTTCCAAAGAAGAGGACTTCTTCTTTGGAAGCAGTGGAATGCTTCTGTCAGGTTAAAAACTATGAAGCTTTCTCCATTTGTACATGGGAGAAAAGCAGAGGCGTTTTTCGTCTTTATCTTCTGGTGCCTTGCAACTTCATTTGGGGGAGTTCTAGGGAAGAATGTCAAAAGTAAAGGTTTTGGACAGAGAGAAAGTATTCCCTCTGTGCAAATAAAATACTCTGCCACAGAAATGTGGGTAAGCGGAGTCCTGAGGATCTCCTAAAGATGAGTGCTTTGGTGGGCACCTAGGGAGAGCACACGCTGAGGGGATCATGGCATGAAAGCTTGCCTTTCAAAGAATGAATGCACAGTGATTCATTCAGGTTGGCACGGGCTTGAACCTGATGGGTTGGAACAGGACATGTGGGAAGGTCTCTTGCTGCAAGGGAGCCACCTGGACAGATGGTGAAAGCCAGGCCCCAGTTCAACTTCTGATCAGAGTCCAGCAGCCAGGCAGGTAGCTTTCTCCAAACCAACTGTGAGGCAGGCAAGAGGAGAGGATGGCACACAGGGAAATGCAGAGAAGGACTTCAGCCTGAGAATCTTGGCATTAAGGAGTCTTTGTAGAGGGGCTGTCCTGCTCCCAGTGGACTCTAGGCTGAAGGAAATCCAAGTTTCTGAGCATTTGCTGATCAGATGGCACTGCTTAAGCATAAAACCGGAAGCCTTTTGTTTTGAGGAGTGCAGAAGACAGCACTGCAGGAACAAAGCAGGTGAGAATGCTGGCACGCAGGAGCACTGGGTGACTAGCTGCCTTGGAAGCGAGCTATTGTGGGCTGAATCCCTGGGTACCGCTGCCCCTATTCTGCTGAGCTGTGTTTGCACAGAGCCGGTTCCAAGCCATCATCTCTGCACTCGGAACCTGCCTCCCCATCTGCTCACCTGCCGTCCATCACTGCCTACACTCAGATTAATGTTCCCAGCCCTGCATGCCAGCGGTCTGGCTCCTTCAAGCTTTTGTAGCTTATTTTCTTGAGGATCAGAGCAACTATTCTCCTCTCCCACTGTTCAGTACACACCAACTCAATCACTGTCACACTCGCACACTCTTCTGCATACATGCATGCGCGCACACACACACTTAAGCTAAAAAACTTTCACTTGTTGTGTTGCTCACAGCATTATAAGAGTGTTTGCTTCAGCAGTGTGATTATCCCATGTGTAAGGAATTTTCTCTTCATTTTTCTTCCTTGGTTGGAGGAAGGCAATTCTATGCAGAGCTTGCAAAAATTTGTTTGCGTCTTTATTAATGGGGAGCAGAATGTTGTCTCTAGTGTGTGACAGGAAAGCCTGAGCCATTATTTTAAATTTTTATTTAAAAGGCAACAACAGTCAGAGAAACCTCACAACAGAACGTCTGCTTCTTACCAACATAGATCATCATCATCTTAGAGCTATATGCAGAATAATCTGCTTCCCCTCCGTCCTGTGCCCTGATGGGATGCAGTTCCTAAAGAAATGGGATTTATGATTCACGCAGGTTTTTAATATACCATCAGAACGCTGCTGTGTCTGAAAAGCCGTGATACTTGCTTTGGATCCCAGCAGACCTTCTCACCAATATTGACTTGCAGATGAAAACGACCACGCGCCATTAAAATAAAGGTGTTGAGCTTTGTCATCATGCAGTTGCAGGGCAGAGGCATCAGGCTGTACCACAGCAACAGTGGCAGGGGATTTACAAGCCTGGCAAAGTGTCTTTAGGCCTCTGATTCCTCCTTGGCTGGACAGGAGCTGTTTGCGTGCAGAGCTGTGGTCAATGCATAGCACAAGCCTGTGTCACTTGGTGCATGCAGCTAGGCAGAGCGTGCCTCGTGCTATGATTTAGCTAAGCACATTGCATGCTGGGGTGTTTAAATAAATAGCTTTGATGCAAATTTAGTGAAGGGCTCAGGCCCATGGTTAAATGATCATGGTTTTAATATTGGCTGTAGTTTTCTCACTTCCCACATGTACGCTCCTAGCTTGAGCTGGGAGAGAAAATGGAGAAGTGCTGCATGTGATGGAACTAAGGCCTGATTTTTAGCTTTTGCAGCATTTTAATAATACCTCTTTTCAGCCTTGGAAACAAAGCAGAACTTAATCACTATCTTTGACTTAACTGCAGGTCCAAGACAGATGTTTCTGATAAAATGTTTTCAGAGACCAGGATGGGTTAGAAACAGGAAAGATAATTAAGGTGGAGTATACACGAATTAAGAAATAATATGGAAAGAAAGGAATCTATGTGCATGTGAGATACGAATGTGTGGGAGGGTGCAAATAGCCACTGTTCTCTCCGTGACTGCATGTGTTGTCTTCTTGGGTTAATGAGCTGCTGTGGCTTAGGAAGCCACTCAGCACTGCCCTTTATGTGCTTACATTCCTGCCCTCGGGGAACTTGATCCAAAGTGGTAGAGTTAAATTGGGCTTTAGTCCCTTGTATTTGCTAAGATTATGCCCACAGAGTTGTACAACCTCAGCACAGTCAACTGATTATTTGTGTCAAAGCTATTTATTTTAGTCTTTTATCTAGTTCTTTTCTTGTTCCCATTGTTGCTGCAAAATGAAAGATGCTTGAATTTTTCAAGCTGACCACAGATAGTGCTCCAGGACCTTTATATCAAAGTGAAGAAGCAGGAGGAGATTGTAAAGGGAAGCCGATAGCATCCCTCCTCACAGTTGGCTGCTGGGGCCCAGCGCCAACTTCAAGACTGTATAGCTGAGGCTGGCCCCCTTTTTTTGGTGGCCTTAGACCGAAAATCCCAGACAGCTCTGCAAAAAGCCTCCACAGGACCGGGTCCCTCTTCCACAAGAGCTGCTTTTAAACTGAAACTCTACAGTTCAGTCCTTTTCTGAGCTACACTGTACTAGGAGCGCCTGTCTCCTGCTCAGCCACAGCCATGCCTGGCCACGCACACCTGCATCCTGGCCCCATCCCCAGCATCCATGTCTGATGCTGGATACTCTCACCAGGCTGGGTCCTGCTTCTTTCTTCAGGGTGCCTGAACACAGAGATGTCAAGGTCTAACATGCACACTGATGCTGGACCAGAATGAAAAAAGTAGGTTCAATTATGTATGTGATAGTAAGTGTGCTGAGGCAAGCTCACAGCTGCACTCTCCAAACTCAGCTGTCTTTCCTGTATCTTGCTGTGTTGAGGACTGTGCAAGGGAGGTACTGGGATAGCTTGGCTGACTGTCTTACAGATGAGGGCCAGGCTCACTGTGAGCAGTCTGCATTGCTTGCTATGAGATAAGAAACATATAGTAGCACATATGATCATTCCAACTGGACAGAGGACTGATACTCAGCTGATCATTAGGAGCACACGTAACGGCTACCTGGACCTTGAGTTCTGTGAGAGATGTAATGCTGTGGCGTGGATTTCATTTAAGAGTAAGCTGATGAAAAGCTCTGAAGATGCTTCTTATGGAAGTGCCAGCATCTGAGCAGGCATCTTTCTTCTCAGCCAAGACGAGCAAGTCGGAATAAACAAGCATGTCTTTAAATGATGAATAGTCTGATGAAGGAATGAGGAAAAATGTGAAAGCTTGCTACAGGTTCAGTTTCCAGATATCCCAGCCTCTTCAGGGCCTCACAGAAGCTGTGACACAGGGCCTACCACATGCTTCTTCTCTCCTGAGGGCCTCATACCCCATCGGGCTACATCTTCCATAGAGCATTAGAGCTTTATCTTTAGTCTGAGTTATCAGAGAGAACATCCTTATTTCATCGAAACTTCATTTTCTGAAGGAAAAATGTTTTGGTCAAACTTAGTGATGATTATGCAGCCAAGCACAAGGAGTATAAACAAAACAAAACGTATTTTCAGTATGCATAGCTTTTCATTCTAGATTAAAGCAAACAACCAGAAAGAATATTGGTCTCCCATGAGAGAGCAATGTGTTGTTGAATCTATGGTAAGAAGATGCAGCAACTCTGAGAATAAAATGGCTGTTGGGGAGAATTTTGGAAACATTTTTAAGAGGAAATACGCAGAAAGCAGAGAAGCAAGAATTTCATGCTTCTTCCACCATAATAATAATACTTTGCCCAGTGCGTATGCTTTACTACTCACTGCAGCCAAGAGCGAAATTCCCTGCCCGCCAAACAAAATCAGCAAAAGGCAAGACTGGCTTTGCAGGCAGGAAAACTTCACAAGTGCATCCATCAAATCCTGCAATGGGACCAGTGAAGCACACAGGCTGCAAGGCATCAGTAATGAGAACAGGAGAATAAAAACCCTCAGCAGTACGGGCTCAATAATTAATCAAAGCTGAAAATCTTTCTAACGAAGGCAGCAGCCCCAGCAAAACAAAAAGAGAGCATTTAAGGAGTTAGGGGTCTGAAAAAGAAAGGAGTTCTCACAAAAGTTATCAGGAAATGGGGGAAGAATGGCTGCAGCACTTCTCTTCCTGAGACTCTTGAGAATGTGATGAAGCTGGTATAGCAATAGATAAGAATCTTCTTGATTTTCTATGATCTGATCCATACGAGTGCCTTTACCGATAGCTAGCTACTTGCACAAGAAGGAGGTCATTCTACAAAAGAAAAGTTCTGCTCTGGGAGCCTGCATCCTAGAGATGTCTCTAGTTTTCAGGGTGACACTGTAAATATGTTTCTCAAAGTCCCTATTCTAATGCATAAAGTTGTCTGGCAAAATTCCCAGATTGAGTCTCAAGACTTACTTAATTATGAATCAAAGCCTTAATATATACCTTGTGCTTCTACCTCTTTCAAATTGAGGACCTCAGGTTACTCCTTGCACCAGAGGAGGGAAGTGTTTCGTACAGTTGGTTGTGAGGGGTAGATGCACTGTAGTCGTAGTAGATGTGAAATTGGAGTCTTCTTATCCAGACTCCCATGCACGTTGTGAGCCACAGGGCTTCCAGGGCCATAGAAAAGCAAGCTGATAGTCACAGCCGAGCTTTCACTAAGCACTTGAAACTTTTCTTCCCTATGGTTTGATGCTTCTTGAAGATAGAGACAAAGATAACATAGGGATGGCTTCTATGTAGAAGCCAAGCAAGTGAAGTAGGTGTTTTAACAAGAATGCTTTTCTGTGACAAAGAAAATACTTGTCCAGCTGCCTGCGCTGCACTCTTGTTTTTGTTACGCACTTGCCAAGAGGGCTGCAGTTCCCCTTTATGGTAATGACCCCTTACGACTGAAGAAGTACCCATTGGTTGAGAAGTTGGCAGCAAACCTGCTCAGGAAAACAAGTATCGAGGGACACATTACCATTATCTGCCACTCTCTTCCGCAGCTGCTGCTTGGACACATGGCCCATTTCAAAGTCTTTGATGTGGTGTTCAAAATCCTGAGAGAACTACTAGTTTCTCTGTGAAGTTGTATCATTTCTATATGTAGCCTTGTGATACAGTGATCAGGTAGAGTGACATAGGTGGCACAGTAGTCCCACTGACTGAATCCATTCTGGAGTTCTCTGCTGCGTAAAGAAAAGATCACTAAATCATTGGTCTGCCAAAGCTAACTGTGTCATCTGTGTCTTTGTGTCACCTCCTCACAGTGGGACCCTTGCATTTAATCTTATACCTCAATGCTGAAAAGCTTTTTCCCCAGCAGAAGAAAAAAACATCATTGTTGTTGTTTACACTAACTAGAAACAAGCAAATAAAAGTGGGGATGGGGTCGAATTAGAACGGATAGATAAAATGGATTGGGAAGATAGATGGAAACCAAATTAGCTGTGAAGCCACTGTCAAATAGAATAGAAAATCATTTCCACCCAATAGCCAGCTGAAAGATTTAGCAAGACAAGAAGGAAATAATCAAGATTGCCTAATTGCCAAGTAACCTTTCAGTCTTTCTTTTACTCCCTTTCTTCCTTGATACAATCTGTCTCAGATTCCTCTATTAAAATGGAGGAAAACATCTTTTGATGTGGTCTGCAATGTGAACTGCAAGACAGGCTCACAGAAACTCCTTCTGAAAGAAAGGTCCTTTATGTAAAGCTATCTCTAATGTGCCATACAGCTGCCTCATGAGATTTTTGGCTAAAGGAAAGAAAAGACAACATGCCAGCAAATACTATGTATGCTGTTCCCTTCTGGGTTGGCTCCGTTATCTAGCATGTCACATACAAAGTTTGATATGCAAACAGCTGGCGAAGAATTAAGTAAATAGCAGCGATATATGGGGTGCACTTTCTCTCCATGAATTGCTGATAATCCCTTCCTGGGGGTGGAGAGGGAGAGCTTTGAGGAGCCGATGAACAGCTTTGTAATTAGTGGGAGCCTCTGGCCACATTGAGAAGTAGTGTTCAACAGCAGTGTTCTTGGAGAAAGCAAAATTTATACAGGGTTGGTGTGATGGAAATCTGTTCCTACAAGCCTGGCAAAAGGGGGTCTATCTTGTGTTTCCATTTTTTTTCTAAAGGACTTAAAGGTACGTAAAGGCTATAATATATTCCGTTGGCAGAAGAAGTAGGTAAAGAGCTATGTGTGTCAGGAGATTGATAATAGCCTGCCTGGATTTTCCTGCAGGTGACTTGTTCAAACCTCCAGTAGGAAAAATTGTTAGAGGTGCCTCTCAGAAACAAGCTTACTTTTCCTTGCAGTGCATATTGAACATTAGTGTTAAAGGCCCTCAGAAGCAGGCTCTCTAGGTTCCTGCAATCTGTGAAGATACCAGGTGATGCTAATATGGATCAGGCACCATCTAGATGTTGAGTGCCCATACATTTTCCATGATCTTTGTACTTTTCTTCCTGCCATCCTGTTAGGTGAGGGAAAACTGCCTGGCTGGTGGTCGCTTTTTGCTGGTTCAAAGCACAATACCAGGAAAAGCCAGACTTGAAAAGCCAGACGTGAATGCTGAGTGCTGATGAGAGCTGTGCATATTGGGTTACAGCTCCATCTGGGAAGGCTTTCCACGTTTTCCAGCTTCAGTGGGGTGATGACCGCCTGCTCTCCGCAGAGGAGGAGGCTTTGGCCACAGGCTCTCAGGTGGAGGAGGAGTGAGTCTGGAGCTCTTGCTGGGTTTCAGTGTAAACGCCAAATGTTATTTCTGATTGACTGGATGCTTCCTTTGAAGTAGGGAGGAGGGGGAAAACGTTATGTTAGACTATATGCTTCTCCTAGGCAGACATCTATGATATTTTCATTTCTTTTCCTAAATTAAAAAGAACAGAAGGCTCCCTTGAGAACGTCTTGGTTGTGTTCAGGGCTGAGATTTGTTTTTAAGTCTTTCTTCATTACTGAAGACAATAGCAACGCCTTGACAAAAGGTGTGATGTTACCAAATGTGGTAAATAGAAAGTTAAAATAAATCTCTGTGGTTCAGACCTGAGTGCCTCTGAAAGGCACGGAGGTAAAGACAAAGTGCTTGGCCTTTTCAGCAAGGTTGGAGCAAGGATTCTGCAATAAATGCTTCCCAGTCAGCACTGCTCCAAGTCCTGTCAGAGCTGAGTCTTCAGGGTGGTTGTCTAAGCAGGTTTTTTGGCTGGGATTGTGGAGTGGACTGGTTCTTAGAGGCCTACGCCATCTCAGTTCACCAGTTTGCAGAACTGTGTGATGATTCATCACTGCTATGAAAGTCTATAAACCCATTTGCTTACAGTGGCCTTTACATCAAGCAGAACTACATGAAAATGTTGACATTTTCACTCAAATTTTACTCAAGTTGATACTGAGGCAGCAGTAGCGGCCACGGGGATAACAGTGGGGCCTTGACTGGGCCTCCTTGAAATGCTTCCTCTGAGCCCCCCAGGACAGGGCCGCAAGAGAGAAAAGCTGCTGCATGTCAAGCAACCGTTTCCCAAAAGTGAAGCAGGTGAGGGAGGCATCTGTGCTGATAGTAAAGGCAGCCTGTGAAGTAGTGCTGTGTTTCTGCCAGGAGCCAGAAAGACCTATTCTTAAAGTAAGTACCTGTTCTGAGAACCTGGTTTAATTTTTTCCCCCTCAGGGAGGTTGCTTTGAAGAAGAGAAAAGTGCTTTTACAGCAGAGTTGCAAGCGAATCCTTTCCCTTCAGTGTCATTTCCTACTTGTTGAGAAAGAGAGAGTAGTTCTGGGGAAAGGAACATTGAAATCATCTTCTAAATCACTTTGGTTATGGATCTCTTTGGTATTGTATGAAAACCTGGTGTAAATACACCATTAAGAACAGGTCTGGTTGCAAACAGGCCACACATAGCCAATGTATTCAGATCAAATGGGTATAGCAAAAGCTTTAAGTAAGTAGCAGATAAAGGGGGAAAATGCCTATTAAATAAATAAGCACACATACAAAGACACGTACAAAGCAAGCAAGAGAAAAATCTCGTGTGACTCTCATGGGAAATAATAGCATTACTGTAGGAGACTAGGCAGAGGAATGAGGCTAATAAATGAGAAATATCTAGTATATCAATTCTATACCCCAGCAGTGAATTGTGCTGTTTTATACTGCAACTAAGGCTCTGGGTTTTATTTATTTATTAACATAAAGAATCAAAATAAATACTGAAGATTCAGGGAGAAGGTGTGAGCTGAATCCATTTCTTCGAAGTTAGTATATACTAACACAGATGTGTGGAGAATGGCAAGTGCTGGTGACTATCGGATCTACAGAAGATCTTTCCACTTCAAGCTTAATGCCATGCAGCGTGACGGTAATGTGAGAAAACCTGCCTCAGTTTTCCAAGAGTGTAGGTCTGAGTGATGCAGTAGAAGTATAGCAGTGCCAAGGGCACCTTTGCCAGACAGAATAACTAGTTTGTATAAGCTTTCCCATTTACTGCCTGTATGTTGTTTTTAACTTGGCCAGGAAACAGTTATAAGTGGCAATATAATGCATCTGCTATCTGATAAGGACACAGTGAATTCAGTTTGCACAACGCAGAGTCGAGCAAGGCAGCTAAAAACTATCAAGAGGTTGAAAAATAAAGTAGCGGAATGCTTTTTTTCTTCAACCTTACAGACATCTTAGGATTTGTCTCGTTCTTATTTCCCTGCTAGAGGGCTCGTGTCACCTACCATTGTGCACATCAGGTATATAAATTAGATCCACCTAAATGATCGCTGAAAGAAATGGCAGCATTTGCCCATTTTTAGCATTTTACAGCTTGGCTTAGATGAAATCCACAAATTAAGAATGAATATTTAGTTTAAACTCTCCTTTCTTGTAAACGTGCATTATAATAAAGCCCTTAAAGGCAGTATAATAACATATCCATTCTCAAGTAACACCACGCAAGACATTCATATTTTTTTCTGTGAGCTTTGACAAATGTGTAGGATCTTGCAGCTGTTCAGTATTCTGGTTATTTCAAACAAACAGGGCTTAATGATGGTTTCTTACAAGAAAAGTATCTGAACAATGTATCGTAGATGAAGAGGTATTATAATGGCCATTATAGTGAAAAGCGTGTATGTTCTAATACATATGGAGTTTTGCAGATAGGTTGCAAAATCAGCTTATGACAAACCCAGGTAAAGTCTTCCTCCCATTGCTGTCCATATCACTTTTAGCTGTTAATTTCAAAAAGCATGGCCCTGTAACTTGACGTTTTTCTCCATATATGTATTCCAGAGTGATTTTGCTACTGGCATTTAATGCAGTCAAATGCATTAGATTTCCGTGGTTTAGCGCAGCACTTAATATTAAAAACTGCTCTTTGAGAGACCATTGCTGGAGAGCTGTCTGTGTTTGACTGCCCCTCTTCTAGGACTTGTTGAGTCTTCTAGGACTCTATTCTTTTTCTGATCTAACACTTATTCAATATAAAATTTCACATATCAACCTTTTACTGTCTCTTAGCTGCTGATTTTACCACTATGAAACCAGGCTCTGGCCTATGATAATGTGTAATCCAGGGAGTTTTTGGATTCCTTTCTGTGCATAGTTATGTCCTAGCCTCTTCAAGCAAAAATCTCGTGCATTTATACAAGTGAACAAAACATTCTGAGAAAAAAAGATTGTAATTCATGAGCTTTTTATATGAATATGTCTAACCTGAAATCATGTATCTTATAAAGGGGACTTCAGAAAACCTGTCTTATGACAGGTTCTGAAGTCTGTTCCTTTTATCAAGAAAATTGTCTTCCTCTTTTTGGTGAATTGCATTCTACTTTTGCTGTGATGGATCTTTCTCTGCTAAAGATTTTATTATGCTTAAAGAAATTGACTGGGACCAGCATGAGCTGAGGTCAGCCAGGACCAAGTATAACAGTCCCTGCATAATCCTTTGGTATTTGAGGTTAAGTCACCTCATCTACCGTATTACCTTTCCCTTCCTAGAAACAGCCGTCTTTGAGTTAAATCAACATATGCATTCAGAAAATGTCATAAAGATAATCAGTCTTTCATGCTGTGTGCACAAATTATTGCAGGCTACTTCAAATTTGTCACAGACTTCTTGCTTGCAGTACATTTAGAAAAGGCCCACCTCTCTCCTTCTTACCCCCAGTGTCAAGAGGACTGAGGATGGGGGACAGAAGCAAGGACAAGTTTTGGGATAAAGCTGTATTAATTTGTTGAAAGTAGCAGTAAGAGAAACTTTGGAAACCTGTGAATGCAGATAACTTCAGCAGTGCATATTGAGCCCTAGGGCTGAAATCTATGATTCAGGGGATGCAAAGAAACAGAGTATTACTAGCAATTTGAAAAGAAATAGTTGATGTTGTTTTGCTTTGGTTTGGATGTATCGCACGCATAGATAAAAGCTAGCTAGAGTTTGTTGATAGAGTTTGATAACAAATTGCATGTAAGGCTCAAATCAGTTTATGCTTCTGCACAAAAAGGTTGGCAAGATGTCACAAACCATACACACTTAATACAACTCTGTGCATCTGTTAATCTAGCTGGTAGCTTGTGAAATTCTACAGTAATAAATTGCTATTGTGAAAATCTACAGTAATAAATTACTACTCAGAAGTGTTTGTAGTCTCCAGGGGAAAAAAAGAAACTAAATCTTTTGTTTAAAATATAATGCACAGTGCAGGCAAAATTATTATAATACGTACCTTAAAGAGAAGGTAATTTACTGTTAAAATCTGTCAATTACTACAGTCAAGCATACAAGTATAATAAAATAGGCACAACTGTCAAACATAAAGAAGAAACTCATGGAAAGGGCAGCTACACATTTGAAGTTTTAGGAAAAAAAACATCAGATACATTTGAAAAATCATTCCTGCTGGTTGTTTAAGGCAGCGATTAAAAAAATGCATGCACAAGTAGAGAATTACGGCAACACTGCTTAGTTCTAACAGGCACTTCGTGGGGGCAGCGGGGCTTATTTTTTCCTTTTCTTGCTTGACTATGCACATGTCTAGCTGATTTATGCATCTCCATCTCTGAACCCTATACAGAGGCAGGGAGAAACATTACAGTCATGTTGCAGATGGGGTAAATAGAACTGCTTACAATTACAAACCATATCAGCAGCAGAGCCAAGAAGAGGAGCCAGATTTTCTTTCTTCTTTACTTTGAGTCCTGTGTCCAATTTACTGAAGACTGTGGTTCTAAAGTTGTATTAAATTAGGTCTCTGATCCCCCTCTCCCCTGACCTGTGTAAAAATAATAATCCAGACCCTCAGCTGCTAAAATCACTGCAGCTCCATCTGGCCCATTAATGTGTGTGTACATGCCAGTGGACAAGATTGCAAGTTGTTACCTATTCCCTGCCTAACAAACCTGGCAAAAAAACAAGAGTAATAAACACATAAAACTGTCATTAAATTTCCAGCTTAGGTGGCAGACATTTCTCCCTCTGCAGCGTGATGGTGAAGATAATAGGCAAAAATCCACCATTTAATACTCAAGAATGAATCAAGAAATCCACCATTTAATACTCAAGAATGAATCAAGAAATGACTCTTCTTCTGGTGAATGTTGAACAGAATTCTGTAGCCTATGTACATATAAGAAGATTTCTTCTGAGAGAGACAGAGAGAAAGGTCTGTTGGGCATTATGCAGGTACTAGGCACGTAATCTCTCGTCTCTATAATTTTAATAATGGAATTAATGACAAGATTATCACAGCCACATCGAGATGAACTCTCATGTGAAACCAACAGAGTGTCATGGCAAAGGGCTGGCCAGCAGGGATGCATGATGATAGCTTTTTTTCTGTTTTTTTTTGGGGGGGGGGGGAGGGGTGGGAAAGCAGAGAAAGGGCTTTGCTCTTGATAGCCTTGGCTCTCTGTTCATGAAAGGGCTTGCACCCGTCAGCCCCTCTTGTGGGGCAGCTCTGGGCTCTGATGCAGGGTTGGCTTCCTGTGCCCCAGCAACAGAAGGGATGTTGAGGCCCAGCAGGCAGTGAGCCTCCCTGCCACTGCCACGCCTCTGCATGGTGAATGTGATGAGTGGCTGTATGAATCTCACCGTGGTGTTCTCCAGGTCAAAATCCAGCATTGCTATCAAGATCTCTTCCTCCAAATCAATGAGGACTAGGTCCTAGATGATGCTGAGCACCAACACATTTACCTGCAGCTGTGCTGCTCATCCCTCCCTGGGATGTCCTAGCTGCCTTATCCCAGTAGGGTCAAGTAGCACAAGTGGCTCTGAGATGGGTAGTGAGAGCTGCAGTAGTAGCAACCAGAGCACATTAAAGCACTAAGGCTCACCTTGTTCACGCTCCAGTCCTTGCACATGCTCAGTTGGAGGCCAAGCAGAAACTGCTGAGCTGAGCTGCTGCAACGATATTAAAGCAGCGTTGGCCTCACAGTCACAATCCATCGCCTGGGGATGTTGCAAACCATCGCTTGGCCACATTGCAAAGCATCACCTTCACTAGGGAACTTCACCGCCTGTCCCACCCAGATGTCACAGTCCATTGCTGTGTCATCACAATGAGCCATCCTCACCTGCAGCATGTGCATCAGCAGCGCTCCAGACCCAGCACAAGTTCTCCAACAGTACTGCCCACTCCATTCCCCACATATCACGTGCTTGACATCAGTGTTTCACACCAATCACCAAGGCCTTGGCCATGTCTTCCCATGGGTCCCATTGGGTCGTTCTGGCCATGGCACACAGCTCCAGGGATGTACAGCAAAGGTTTCTTCAGTAAAATCTCACACTTCCCTCTGAAGCCTGTAGCCTCAGTGCCTGGGATTTGGCAATATTCAGAAGTGTTTTGCCATGTGGGAAATTAAAATCTTCAAGTACAAAATTGCTTATTTAAAAACAAAGAACAGCAACAAAACCCATGTTAGTTCAATTAAAGGGTCAGTCCAAGGAAGCCAAAATAGATTTTTTATTTGCTAAGAAGCAAGGGACTGGAAAAAGATACGTCCTATGTAGCAGGTATTTCTAATTAACCAATGAGAGTAAAGGCACTTGTTCCACTTAATCACAAAGCAACAAAATGGAAAATAGCCCTTCTCAGCTTAAGAATACGCTCTGAAAAACAACCCAGGATGAAGGAGAAGCTTGTGGCATTTCAAGAGTATATTCTACTTCCCTTCTTCTCCACCTTCTCTCTACTCTCTTTGTAATCAAGACTGCTTCAGCCTAAACAAGTATCTATTTTGAGTTTTGTTTTAGGACTGGCTTAGTGGTTTGTGCTGAGCAGATGGGGATTTGACGTTACATTCTGTTTCAATTGTCTCTCATTGAAATTAATTGAAATAATGATCCTCTTTATTGATACAACTCCTGTTTCTAGAAGCGTCCTACTGTAAGAGCATTAGAATCTAAAGAATTTAGAATCGTGTATCTCAATACAGGATTAACACTAGAGATGGTCCTTGAAAAACGTCTCGGATTCGGGCAGCATGATACTTGAGAACTAAAGCAGATTTGTACATCTTACTCTTAGGTCTTTAATTGCTGCCACATCAATAGAGCTATCGGGTTATCTATTTTGGGTCTTCTATGTTGCACCTAAAGGTTCTTGCATTTTGGCCTGCTTTCTAGGAATCTCCTGTCTGATGTAGTCCCTATGCCCTCTTCCATGTTGTACACACCTTGCCACCTTTCTACAAAATAGGAGGATGGAAATGGATTGCAGTTCTTATTAGCAGTATGATGGGGTAGCAAAATGGCGCCAGTGCTGACATGCCTACCTCCATGAAGCTCCAGCAAGAGCTGTGTTTTATATCCTGCCTCAAATCCAAACAGGGAGAACTGTTTTTTAATTCACCAGTTTTATCTCTCTGGGCTTAGTGAATTCTAGTGCTCGTAAAAAGTGAGAGACAGCTATTGTAGGCTAAAGGCTAGCACAGCGCAAGTTTCATGCATACATACCGTTTTGCTAAATACACCTTAGTGCTGACCCCGAGGCATGTCCTACTCTAATAATTCATCCTCCCCTGGTCCCCATCGCTCCGCTCACCGGCTCATTCTTGGCATTTCTGTTGTGCCTGGCACTTCCCTTTTAATATTGCAGGCTTGGATGCCTCCTGATTAGTGACTGAAACTTATGCTGAGCTCTGCAGCAAGTTTTGTGGAGGGTCTAGGGCGAAACCTTCTGAATTCATTTTCACTCTTGATAGAAACCAGACAGTGAACTTTAGTTTCCAGATGAGGTAATGATTCGCCAACTGATCCCTTGTGCTCCTTTCTGATTTAGGATCTTCCTCTGGGGAGATGCTCGTACATTTAGGAATGAAGTCACTTTTACAGCACACTGTCCTGAATTGGAAATCATAAGCACTGGCCTCTCTGAGCCTGTTTTCTTTGCACTAAATGGGAATGTGTTCTCCAAATGAGAAAATTCTCTCTTCAGCAGATGGTTCTTTTTTGCTTTTCTTTCCTTTTTAAAAACACAATGAAACTCTAAAGACTGGAAAAGGTCAAATATTTTAGTGAGCTTTATTCAAGGAGGAGGAAGAAATCTATCACAGGAGAGCATAGCGAGACCCCTGAAATGTCAAATAAGCAGATTATTTGGTTACCAGAATTGGGGCAGCTGGTCCCAGGCGAGGACAGTGTCACAACTTCTTAGCAGTCTTTTTCAACACTTAGCTTTAAGATTTCTCCAACTCAGATAGAAAAAAAAAAATCAACAACCTACGTTTTTTTCATATCAAAGAGAATTTCAGACAGAGAATAAAATCCCAGCCCTATTTAGATCAGACAGATGTAGCCATTCAGTTCAAGGGGCATGGATTTCACCTGAAGAATGATCACCTGTGTGTCTCCTTTGATGATGTAAAGTGACACATTGTGAAAGACAAGAGAGAAAAACTGAGCACTCATTGAGGTGTGGGCACAGACCAACTAGGAGATCTGCATCTCATCTGTAGGATAGACCTGACAGCCATAGGTCTCAAATCAGCCTGTATGGACTTGCTGATACAGTCTAGAGAGGCTGTGGCCTCTAACAGTGGTGGGCATTATGTCCGAGTGCAGGGATCATTGACACAAGAAACTAAAAGGATTTAATAAATATCTACCCTTTATAAAACGTTTTCCCTCCACAAATCTCCAAGCACTTTATGCAGGAGGTAAGCATCATTATCCCCATTAATGGGTTTTTCAGATTTTTCCTGCAGACATTTCTGGTTGGGTAAAGCCAGGTTGGCTGAGAGAGAAAGTGACGCTGTTAATGATCCCCTCACGCTTCACGGAGACCTAACTGACTGCTGCCATAGGCCAAGTTGCAGCATGGGCAGCTCCAGGTTTTACCTTGCCTTGCCACATATGAAATGAAAAACAAGTGAGAACAAATCACCGTGATGTTTTTGTGCAGTTCCAGTAGGTTTCTCCCAGAGGTCAAGAGTTTCCACGTAACCCTCCTTTATCTTTGAGTCTAGGGTGACAGTTTGGGGTAATTGAAATATAGTGATGGATTTTGATCACGCTTTCCTTATAATAGCAGATAAAATCCTTGTATCCTGTCTTAGACCTGTCCTGTTACTTCACAGTGCTGGAGTGGGTCTGTGCAATACAATGCAGAAGACCACATAGATGACTCTATACTGTGTCGAGTTTCAGATATGTGTGGTGTGGAGCGTGCTAGTGGACCTGTGGGTGGGTGCTTTGCTGCATGGTGGTA
Organism: Gallus gallus; assembly: GCF_016699485.2. Classification (NCBI taxonomy): domain Eukaryota; kingdom Metazoa; phylum Chordata; class Aves; order Galliformes; family Phasianidae; genus Gallus; species Gallus gallus. The sequence continues at coordinate 81,813,663 of NC_052532.1, forward strand.
AGCATGCTTTGGATGCAGAGGAATTCTTGTTTTTTTTCAGGATTGTTACAGCTGAGTTAGCTCACAATATTCTTCCAATTTACTGCCTGGACGGCCACCTAAAAGAAAGTCTTTGCCTCCTCCTGGCAAAGGTTTCTTCACTCATTTTCCATGCTCAGTCTGTTGATATTTTGTAAATAAGATTGGTTGGCTCTAAGTGGTCGGAATTATATTTATTTCTCTGACTTCTATGACATTCACAAGGTGAATGTATAAGCCTAGCATGCCTCTCTTGCTAGACGATGAAAGAGTGGCAGCTACGGTGCCATTCTTTTTTAACATCAGAGACATTCTTAGAGTGAGTTGACCATTCTTAAACACCTTAAAGGGTCGAGAAGTCCTTGTTAAATGCTATATTTCACTATCATCAAGCCATCATTCTTGTAGCTTTATGGGGAAAGAAATATTGATAGGCTTTGCCTGAAAAGTTCCAGTTACACTAAGACCTACAGCATTCATGCTTTTGACCTTTTGGTTGCTTAAAGTATACTAGCCAAGCTACAGAATAGCTGCTTAATGACTTTTAATTCAAAACTGGATGTTATATCTTGAGCAGTTTTACATTAGAGTGGTTAAGGAATGTTCACAGGGAATGCAGATACTGTTTCAAGACAGGATGTCTTCTGCTCTCAAGCCTTTGTAATGCTGGGCAGCACATTTCATTTTTACACATCAGTAACAATTACGGAGATGGTCTTAGTGAATATCATCTAACATACTGAAGTTGTGAGGCCAAGGAGTTACTCCAAAATGTCTTGTTCTCTCAGCTCTCAATTACCATGTGATCAGTTATTTGTGTTCTTTGCTTAAGATGAAAGTAGCCTAATTCCAAATGCAGTAATAAGCCTACAAGTAAAAGAAAAACAAAACAAAAACAAAAACAGAAGATAGGAGCAGGCAAGACACCACAGGCACGAGCTGTGGGCAGGGAATGGATATAGTTTGTGTATGACACCAAATGGCATGCCTCTGAGGAGAATGTGGAGCCTGCCTGGAAAGGACCTGGAGCCTGTTGGCATCTGCGGCCTCAAAGAGCACAGTCAGTTGACAGTATTTGCTCTGTGCTTTTTTTGAGAGTGTCTCTGGAGTTCGGTGACTCAGATTCTCCTTGCTGACCACCATGAATGAAGCAGAGAACTGTCATCGCTCATCTCCCCCTGGCTCTTTGAAGGAGCTGATAGCCCCAGGGACCCACCACCAGCCTTGGTGTATCTCCTGTTTGGTGCCACGTGAAAATCAGTCTTTGTGCAAACCTCTGCTTGCCTATGGCATCCCCACATAAAACTCGTCATGGGAGGATCTTGCTAGCTCCAGTGGGCTCTGCTCACTGCCAGTCACCGATGGCATTTTTAGTTTTTGCTTTACCAAACAGAAAGGATTAATGAAAAAAAAAGAAGTTCATAAGAGTAAGAGCAGTAAGAATAATGAGAAAGCAGAGCAGAAATCCCAGCCAAACATACCTTCTTCAGTGGAGGAGAGAGGGGAAGCCTAGAGCTGCAGCACAAATACTGATTATTCCTGTCAAGGATTTGCTGCTGTTGCTATGTTACTGGCCTCTTTGGAAAAACCTTGAAGTATGGGGTACATTAGGAGCTCATTAGGGTCCCGGGGACTTGCGCTAAATGTACAATGTGTCTTCGTGCAAAACACACGTCAGAAATAACAACATAAACTTTCTGCACAAGGGTTCGGTTACTCCTCTTGTTGGGTTCTCTGCTCTCCCTCACTCCTGCATCGCTCCAGTTGTTCTTTCCTGGCTGCTGTGTTGTTTGACAGGATGGCAGAGGTTACCTGGATAGATGAAGATGAGCTCCGCTTCACTTCGTGAAGTTTTCTGCTTTTCATGCTGGTTCCCCCGTGGGGGGAATGCAGGAAAGGAAGGAGCGTGATTGGAGACGCATCTCAGATTGGTTCAGAGTGGAGGTTTAATGACACTCCAGGGATTTTGTGTCAAGTTGGCAGAGCAAAGAAGCCTGAACCTCAGGAAATCATGGGCGCACGAAGGAAGGCCCATCTCAGTCGGAGGTGCTGGAGCACAGAGCAGAGCAAGCAGCCAGGAGCTGGCTGCTCAGGTGTGATGGAGGGAGCCCAGCACGCCGACAGCTGGTGGGAGGACGTGGGGCTGTTCTCAGGGGAATCTCAGTAGCGTGCCTGCATCCGGAGATAGAGCACGTGGGCTCTGCGGGGAGTTAGCAACGTGTCTGGGCTGAACAGAAAATGTGTATCTTCGCTGTTTTACATAATATTTAATGAATGATATATTAGTGGCCCCAACAGGATTTTAGTTTTATTTAATGTAATTTATAAATTAAACAGTCCAGACTGGGCGGAGAAAATTAAGCGGCAGGCTTACTAGAAACAAACTGCCGGTCTTAGGAACAGACAGCAGTTCTATTACATGGATCATGTGCCATTTAGCTAACTAGGCATGAATTAAGCAGAGAAACACTCTTTTAGATTGCAGAATCATCAGTTTCCATAACTCATCAACCTGGAATCTACATTTGAATTGGGAACAAACCTCAGACTGTTTGTTTAGGGAGCATTTTGAAGAAGGAAAGAAAAGCAAAAGAGCTTTCTCTGCACAGACCAAAACAGATGCACAGGGGATCAGCCAACAATTTTCCAGACGGATTCTTAGAATTCAAGCATAAGGGTAGCACTCAAAGACATGAGAGAGCTGCTGTGATCTTAGCATCTTCTAATCTGGTGGCTGAGATGGCGAAAATACGTCTAGCTGAGAAAGCAGTAATCAGCAACATACCTGATCAGAGGGACAAGGCTCGGGCTGTGCTGTGTCTTGCACATACAGGCTCGTGGGCTGTTGCCAGCTTTGTGATTCCTGTCTCCAATGGAGGAAGCCAACTTAAGGCAGTATGCTTGTATGAACCGTGTATGGCTACCTCTCAGTGCTCAGCCATTTCAGAGATCTAGGCAATACCTCTACAGCTAGATGGGAATCCCACTCCTACGTTGTGCTTTATATTTCTTTTTGTCATATTCTTTCTGTTTATTTTACTTTGTTTTTGGCTCTGATTTGTAACTTAAAAGCCTGACATGTGAAGTGCCACTAAGTGAACTTTTCCTTTGCCCTAAATATTAAGTTTATCCTGTGCTGATAGGATGGGAGAGCAGTGAGTGGGGTAAAACAGACAAACTTGAAGTGAGCAGTCTACATGGAGGCTGAGAGTCAGAGTAAACCACTTACGTGCAGGTGGTCCTCAAGGAATGGCACCTCATGGTATCTTTAATGAGCGTTGGGGCAGGGACAGTTTTCATCACTATGCAAAGGAGTAAACTGGTGGCTTCTTTTTTTTTTTTTGCAAGTCAATTCCCCTTGGTGAGCAGGAACACGTGTCCCTCTGCAAAACTCAGACAGTTGAGGATAAGCATCCTCCACACCCTGGCCCTGAGCAAACCTGAAAACTCCTGCAAATTTTCCCATGTGTTGCGTGGAGGAAGTTAAGGACCTCAAAATGGCACTCACCCAAATAACTGCCCTGGACAGAAATGCTTAAATAAACCTCTTCTGCTTCTAGACTGGGAAGGACAGTACCTGACCTTCTTGTTTTCTCTTTGTGAGATTATTTGACAATTTAGAAGCTCATGACTATTTTTGTCTAAGAGAGCAGACAAAACCAGCACTTATGCCACCTTCATACTGAGCTTGTAAATTGCCTGCAGAGTCCAAAAGCACTTCTTCCCCATCTGCAGAAAAAGAAAAGTGGTGTTTTTTTGTTTTTTTTTTTTTTCCCCAGGAAAAAACATAGATTTTTCCCCTTTTCATTGATGTAGTTTCAAAGAAAACTTTCAAGCATGAAGTGAGCCTAATTAACATAATATCTGCCTGAAGCAGTTTCACTGAGGTAGATTTGATCTATCTCCAGTCATTTGTATTTGATGTTAACCCTGAAACCTAATGATTCTACCTGCTCTTCGTGCTAGCAAAATCTTTGCAGGGTCATGGCTTACCCATACCTGCTCTGATGGCTGGCATCAAACAAGTGGACATTTGTGGAGTCTTTCTTACATGGAGGAGTTCAAATCTATGTCCTTCAGTTTTTAATCTATGTTCAACAGCACCTCATTGCTAAATAGGATCCTGGGACCAGAGTATTTAACTGTTCTGCTGAAAACCCGCCTTCCCCGTGGTTCCTCAGTAATGCAGGCCCACAGTTTCCATAGGGAAATCTATTGCATGTCAAAAAGACAAGAGCTATAGAAAATAACTGGAATATAATGCTGAAATAAATAACAGCAGAAATTCAGTACTGGATGCATTATTAATTATATGAGTAACGAGGACATAATATTCCACTGGCATCCTTAGAAGTGCCCCTAAATCTGCTGCAGCACTGGAGGTTGCTGTAACTAGGGGCCCTCCCCTGAGTTTCAGTCTATTTTCCTACTGACTGCACGAGGCTCTGGCTCCCCTGCTTTGCTGGTGGGTTTGGGGGGACTAATGAACTGGTGTTTGTAAAGCCCTCAGAAGATAGGCCTTTGCCTTTCTGAGCGGTGAAGCCCCCTGAAATAGCTGGGAGTACCTGGTACCCCAGGGAGTACCTGGTCTCCTTTGCCTACTGGTGAGGCATGATTACAGCAGCTTCACCTCAAGTTATCTGTCCAGCCACATCCCCTTAAAAAAGCTGCAACCTCAATTGTAGCATCCCTTAAAAGCCAGAATTATTTCCATTTCTTGCTTATGTATGCTGATGGGCAGCGACAGCAACAGCCTTGAGCATTTTGGCTATAGTGGGAACTATAACAGTCGTTCACTTTGATGAGCATAAAATTCTCGCAGAATTAAAACCAACAGACACCTTGAGAGCCCCAGCGCCGCGCTCGGCGTGGGTGAGTGAATGGATGCTGCCATCTAGCAGCTGAGCTGGGCTCCTGCCGGAGCTCCTTGCCTTCCGTGCCAGGTCTCCTACCTTGAAGAGAGTTTGTTGACTATTAATTAGTTTCACAGGTGAAGGGCTTTTCTTTTTCCGTTTACATCATCATCGCAGCATGTTGGACTAAACACATCGAGTGGTCCTTGCTGAAAACAGCAGTGCAAAGCGAGGATGCTGTGTGTGCATCTGTGAATCCTGGCATCTGTGTTTGTATGAACATGTGCTTGCATGTGCTTGCATGTGAATTTATGTGCACCCAGCGTTTCTAGGAGTGAGAGAAGCCTTTCAGGGGATGGCCACCATTGGGCAAGAGGCAACTGCCAAGTCCAATAGGCCTCGGGTGAAAAAAAAAAAAGAGACAGCTGACTTCATGATTTGCAGGAATAACATAGGATCACAGGAAATTCAGAGGGAAAATAGCTGTGCTGCTAGTTTGACCTTTATAAGAGTAAATGTAGTCTCTGAAGATCAGGCTATCTGATGCAGAGTGGACACTTGACCTTAGAGATGAGGACTGAGGGATGCTGATGGTGCAGGTGGAACACATTTAATTCTTTTTCAAAAACCTGAATGATCTTGACAAGGGTCCAGTCTCTGCTGTACTAGGCACGTCCCAAAACTATAGTCTCTGCTTTAAAAAGCTTTGGCCAAATTTCAAAGGGATGGGAGGTAAAGGACTCAGTGAACTCTTCAAAGGAGCAGCTGGAGTAGTCAGAAAGTGAAATTTCAGATTCACGTGAAAGGCTCTATCTTATTAAAATGTGTGCATTAGGGATGGCATGAGCAGTGCACTGCCCTAAGTTGTATATACCATTTTAATGCTGGAATGGTTTATTCTGGGGAGGCCAGGAGAAACTAGGAGATTCATGTTCTGTCTGCCCCTTGCAGTCCTGCTAGAAGTATTGGTTAAAGCACTTAGACCATGCATGCTCTCTCAGCGCCAAGTATCTTAGCAGTATCACCATGCGCTTCTAAGCCACACACTTTCTTAGTCTCACTATCCAACCATCCCTGCTTTCACCTCTGTTATTACTGCTATTTTGCTTTGCTTTTGCCTGTGGCTTTGTGTATAAAATGGAGTGAATAAGCAGTTTTCCATCCTAACCACTGGAGTTTCCTCTTCTGTTGGGTTTGCCTGCTTGTCCATCTGCACCCCATTTATGCCAGCCTCTGCTGCTGTGCTGTGAGACCTCATGGGTGATCATGCAGTCATCCACCTGCTTTCTCAGACTCTTCAGCAAGTCCTTCTGCTTCCTTCAGTGCACATTGCCACCCTAAGCTGCCTCCCCCTCTGCTTCTCACTCTGGTGCCACATGGTCATAGTTCTGCTCTTTGCCATACCTCCTCACACCTACCCTTTTCTGTACCTGCTGTTCTTGCCCCACCACACCTCCAGCCTGTCACCCTTTTTTCTCCCATTTTTGATGCAGAAGAGCAGAGAGAATCTTTGTACTCACCTGCCACGGAGCAGAGAGCCAGAAGAAGACCTGTGGCTGCTGCCTCTATTGAGAAGTGGAAAGGAAAAGCCACTGCAACAACAGGGGAAAGGCTGTGCTGGTCTGTCCTTCAGTTAGTTTTGCCGTGGCCTCATTCTTTCTTTCACTGGATGGCTGAACGATGCAGGTGCAAGTGGTACAGGCTCCATCCTACTTTCAGGAGATTTCTTTACTGCTTCCATGCAGAGATTCTGTTTTGGTCACGTTTCCACCAATGCTGACCACCTGAGTGACAACCATGAAGTTAGTAGGTGGTGATCACAAAGCTGTAATAGAAAAATTTCTTACTCCACAAGATGCCTCTATTTGGGATCTAACTGCTATTCTGAACCTCTGTATGTCCACAAATTGCTCAAGCAATGACATGTTTACACTTGAATTTCAATTGCTTGGAGTGCATATCTGTTTGGAGAGCAGAATTCTCCCAGGAAATGAGGGCAGAATGGTATGGGAAATTGCTCGTCTGTATCAAACTAATGGCCCATCCAGTCCAGTATTCTGTCCTAACCATTGCCAGTGCTGGATACTTTAGAGAGAGAGACTTGTAACAACCCCCTAGTGTGCCCAGTTTTACAACACAACATAATAGGGAGACATTGCTTTCTGACCCCTACTTGCGATCATTTTATACCCTGAAGTGGGAAGACTAATAACCCATATGGTTTTTATTCTAGCAAGCCTAGCTGCAGATGCTATTCTTGTAAGGTCTAATCCTTTTCTGAATCTTGCTAATCTGTTTTTCTCTATAATATCCTCTGGCAACAAGTTTCACAGGTTAATTATATGCTGATTGCAGAGACTTTCCAATCATAGGCACAGTTCTTTTGTACCTCATTCGTGTATTTTTAAGTCTCTTTCAGCAACCAGAAGTGCCTGCAAATTTCTTTCTGCAGAAAAATAATGAAAGAAACTCACTTTATACTGAATTCTGCATGCATAGGCCTCGAGTTACTGATATTATCTCAGTTTCCTTTGAATTCAGAGCATGCTTCTTTCCAAGTAATCTATCTGGTGTAGCTATAAAGAACTTCTCCCTGGGGTTCTGTCCTGCAGCTCATGCCTCTAAAATTCACTCTCCCAAGTTGTCTATAAAATAACCCACTCTCAAGTCATAGGTAAGTCATCTAGCTAAACTGCAGCCAAACCAAATCATGCCTTTATGTGTTTGTATTCCACTTCTTCTGCTTCCTGGTCTTCACAGCTCACTAGATGCTACGTACTAGGACTTTCTGCATGCCTGGAAGACAACCAGCCCCTTCCAACCAGCCCGTATTCCCCTGTGGTCCCACTATCTTTCAAGAGAGAGTAGGTGATTACTCCAAAGAGTGTAAGTAATGCCAGAGATGCATTTCTCTGTGGGAGCAGAAAGGATTCCCTGAGTTAAGCATATCTGCTCTGTGCCCAAGTGCAACTCTTCTTCTAGAAGCTCATGATGTGCTGGCTGCACTCTCTCCCTGGAACTCCTTGGCTTCGTGACTGAAGCTGTATTTGCAGTATGTCTTGCAGATTTGTGTATGTGCATGAGTGATGCGCTGTATCTACACTCTTTCCCTGTTTGTATCATCCAGATGACTGTGTAGCAGGAGCTGAAGGGTGCTTTAATCTCCCACATCAATATTGGCCAGCGTGGTATGATTGCCCAATATTGTGTGGCCATGCCTCTATCCCATTCAAACCGATACTGCATTGTCAGACTGTTTTCCAGGTTGCACACTTTTTGACAGCATTAGGTGCAGAGCAATTTGTGGTTCTCAAGTATATTCAGTGCCAGTGATGGAAGACAGGCTGCACTTGGCCCTTGCAGCCTCCCTCTTGCTATTCTTCAACTGTACTCCCTGTTGTGTAAGGATCAGCTGAGTGAGTGTCCCATTCAGATCCCTTTACATACTGATTACACCTGTCAGGCAAGGTAATCATTAAGGATCTCAGCTAAACAGAACAGGAAAGTGAGGCAGAGGGAGGTTTAATTACTTGCCTGAGGTCATCTTGTTTCTCAGCCTAACATCCGGCTCTTGTCACATCTCAACTACTGGGCCAGTTTTCCTGCTGACATGCAATTGAAATGTTGCTGTGACTCTCACACTTCTCTGTTAAATGGCTGCTCTATAAATAAATTTCCCATTGAAAACGGCACATTAGAAAAATGCTACTGCATAATTATTATTTCGTGTTGTGAGGCTTTTAGTCATCACATAGAGAACTCTCCACCTCAAAAGTCAGCTGCCATAGCCATTCCTCTTCACTGTTCAAGGAAGAGTGCTTACACGTAACATGAGCCAAATTAAACATACCGATGCGAAGAAGAAGATGCAGAGGGGAATAACTGAGCCAATCCTCTTGGATTCTCCTTCAGTACAGGCTAGAAAGGCATTTTCTTCTCACCCAGTGAACTCTAGTAAGCTTAACTTCTCCACTGTAGCACGTGGAAGTGGGCACATGAGGGAAGTGGCTGTAACGTGGGCAAGGCTCTGGAGTATGTCCTGAGAAGGACAGCAAAGCTGTGCAGGATCTGGAGCACAAGTCTTATGAGGAGGGTCTGAGGGAACTGGGATTGTTCAGTCTGGAGAAGAGGAGGCTCAGGGGAGACCTGATTGCTCTCTACAGCAACCTGAAAGGAGACTGTGGTGAGGTAGGGATCAGCTTCTTCTCCCAGGTAACAGTAAGAGGATGAGAGGGAATGGCCTCAAGCTGAACCAGGGGAGGTTCAGGCTGGATATTAGGAAAAAAATTATTCTCCAGAAGAGTGGTGAGACATTGGAATAGGCTGCCCAGGGAGGCGTTCAAGAAACATATACATGTGGTACTAAGGAAAATGGTTTAGTGTGCAGTATTGGTGGTAGGTGGACGGTTGGACTAGATGATCTTAGAGATCTTTTCTAACCATAATGATTCTACGAGTCTAAGTGCACTGGAGAGGGAAGTCTAGCATCAGTGTGTAAATGGAAAGTCATAAGGCTGGGAGAAGATATTCTCACCATTTCATTTTTTCAAGCTGTCTGCTGAAGTTTTTGTCGAAGTCATTCTAATCAGATGTTTTCCACTAGCTATTAAAGTACTAATACCTTCTCAGCTGGAAATTTCCTTCTTTTCTATACTGTGTCCAAGAATCCAGGTAGCCCATAAAGAAAAGTCTAACTGTGGTTACAGAAGAGGCTGGAAATTTGAAAAAAGAAGCAGGAAGCCACTGCGTTGGGAATTAGAGTCTGTCTTACAAGAAGGACATGTAGCACAGTGGATGTTGGAACTGTTCTTTCCTGGTTCATGGTTTTCACCTTTGATTTTCATGGTGCCTCTGATGGGGTAGATGGACACAAACCTCATCTTCCCATCTGCAGCATGGTCCTACTGCTTCAGAGCGTGATGGAGGGATGCATGGAGGCAGGAGGGACTCAGCAAGCACAAACTGATTTTCTAAGCCTGTTGACAGACACAAGGTATTCATGCTTCTCTTCTCCCCCGTGGTAATGAACTCCCGCAGAGAACATACCAAGTGTTCTGTCTTCCTTCAGTCCATCTGTGTGGTGAGGGTTTTATGGTCCCTTCCCTCTGTCTGGGAAACAGGGAATTTAACAGCTTCTTCCCAGCAAGTCTAACCCCTCCAAATTAACACTGGCACTACAAAAGGAGGTGGCCACCTGGTTATGTGGCTCCCTGCTGTCAGGCGGTGAGTCCTAATGAACCTCGCAGGGGGAGCACCCGCAGGGGGAGGCTGATGAGCCTAATAGACACTTTGGTCCCTGGGGCTGAGAGGCATCTACAGCAGCAGGGATGGTGCTTGGGAGGGGAGAGATGAAGGACTGACGTCTTGCCTCTCAGCATTAAAGGGCTGACGAGCCTTCTCGCCTTCATGCCTCTCAGCATTAAGCTTCCGGCATATGGTGGCTAGTGATGTGTGAAAGTGGGGATGTGTAGCTGGCACAGTGGGACTCATCATTCCAGAACTGCTTTTCCTTCCTGTCTGCCCTTCCCCCTGTGCCCATGTGCCGCCCTTGCTGGTGACTCTCATCAGCTGCTCCACAGGTACCTCATCAGCTTAAAAAACACCTGGGAAAGCTGGGGTGTCTTTATGAGTAACCAACTTATAAGCCAGGAAGAGCGGAAAGGTGCCCGATATGGGAACATCTGCCCTTGTCACATCTCTAGCCATATGTAAGCATTTCTTTTTTAAGTTATTTACTGGTTGCTGGCCTAGCTACACGCAAAGCTCCATCAGCCAGCTAACCCCTTTCAGAGGGAGACTAAGGACTGTGGATAGCGTCAGAAATAAATGATGCTTTCTCCCTCTGTCTGTATCGTAGAAGATCTTTAGAAGAGGTGTACTTAATGGAAAAACCTCTTTCCACATTTATTAAGGGTCTGCCATTTTGCAGTAAGATTATTTACAGTGTTCTAACCTGATACCACAAAACAGCTGAATTTTGAGAGTTAGAGAAGGAACTACTGCTCTTTGTTTTTATTTTTTTTACATTCTGCAAAATGATGTGACAGTGGTTTATAATCTGTAATGAGTGTGATCGGTCCTGTTTATACCAATGCAGTGATACCAAGAGTGCTTGAACAACATGATGATGGATATTGCACAGGAAACTAGAGAACAGGGTAAATACTATGATCCAGGTAAATATCCTGGCTTGAAAACACACTCATCTAATGTGCAACATCTGCCACTATCAGGCTGAAAATTGCCTCAAGGATTTTGGAAATTAGGTCATAACAGGGAATACATTTCCATATCTTGGTAGCGTTTTATTGCCATATGGAATTCATGAGACACATTGCTTTTTGCTTTTGGGAAGGATTGGTGGACAGGGTTTGCAATAGAGTTTCAGCCCCAAAAGCAGCTAAAATGCTAGGAAAGCTAAACCTTAGCAGAAAGCCTTCAGGATCTTTTGAGCACTCTTCCTCTGTCAAAAATATATTTAGGTTTCTGCACAGTTTCTTGTGTAAGAGGGGAAGGGGGAGCCCTAAATCTCTCTTCAAGCAGTCATTCTCTCTCCCTCTTGCCCTACAATTGCTTGCAGAAAAGTGGCCCTATGTTATGGGTGGATGGGAAATGCTACTTGGCCACTTAATTTCTGTGACCTTGTTAGATCCCTTTGTCTTTCCTTGTCCTGTTTTCCCCTCTATGATGGGAGTATTCCGTTGGGAAGTTTTGTGCTTTTCTTGTTGATTTGGGTTTTTAAGCACAGTGAATAATGCAAAGTGAAAAACAATAACATTTTTTTGTTTAAGTATTTTAATGTTCTCACCCTGTGTATCTCCCACACTTGTGTAAGATGAAGGATAATCAACTCAGTGTAAACTCTGCTTTGTGGACAGAACTTCTCCATTTACAAAGCTCCAAGATCTCTTGGTTTTTTGTTTTGTTTTGTTTTGTTTTGTTTTGTTTTACAAGACTTCTTCATGGCTCCCATTGGTCCCAGGGTTGAACAGAACATGCTGTAAATGGCTTTTACCCCCAGAACAGTTGGGAAAGCAATAAAAAATTCCTCCTCTTTAAGAAGCCAGATCTTCAGTTTCCATAACCCATTCCTGAGCATTTTGAGCATTTTAGCTACTTGAATTTTCTGCAGTGTAAGAAATCCTCTTGAGAGTGCCACGACCTTTCAGGTTTGGTATGCTTGGAGTGAAGACACTATCAGTCCTTGCAAACAGCTGATCTCTTCTCTTTTCCCTAACTCATTTTGTTTGGAAAGTGAACTGTCTGCTCATCAAGGAGATCATTGCAATGTTGTTTTCCAGGCATTTGTCTCCCATGTTATAAATGGTATTAAAATTACCAAGGGCAAAAAGGAAATTGAAGTCCTGGCTGTGAATACATATGGCTTCCTGCATTTGAGTACAACCTTTCTATGCAGCAGTCACTGGATGCAGAACTCAGCTGTTGTATCCAAGCCTCTGTGAGTTTTTGGAAAGCTTAGATCTGTGTCCAAGGCCAATCTATAACAAATATTTTCAAACAGTCCTACATAAAGATAATTTGTTAACTGTTAGAGGCTGTCAGGAATCCTAGATCACTCAAAGTGGACTTAAGCGTATTCACCCGATTAATTAAAACTGAGCATGTGGGCTCAGACATGTGGTGGTTGATTTGCAGAGAAGGAAGATGTATTAGAGTAAGATTCTAACCATCTGCTGTAGCAAAGGAGACCCTGGCTGACAAGACAGAGTTGAACAAAATGAGTATCCAGTGAGCCCAAATAAAAATATTTGATCAGATTCTTAGAGTTTAAGAGAACTCTGAGATTTAGAATTCAAGGCCTTTCCTGGTTATAAAGGCTGACTGAAAGGCAGGAACCGCTTTAAAAGATTGCACAGCCCAAACTGTCCTTGTCTCACAGAACAGAATCGTTCTGTATTCATTTTTATAGCCCTACAGTGGAAGAAACTAAAGAGAGCTAATAGCTGATTGGTTTTCTGCCACCAGATAATTTCACTGTTTTTCTCCAGGCAAAAGAAGGCAGAGCCTCTTACTGATTGCCCTTTTAGGTTTTATTTTATTGCATCCATGTGGTGTCGCATTTCTGGATGCACAAGTGCATTCATGTGCCAGGGAAGAAGTCTGTAAGATAGATTTTCATATTGGACTTACGAGGATCAGTTGATAGAAGTCTCTGTTCTGAATTTAGGATGTGGCACTTACAGTTAAGGAACTGTTAAGAGCTTGAGTCAGTGCCTTGTGCTCAGGATATGCAATATGAGTTTAGAGGAATTAACCAAGCTTTTAGTAATGAGGAAGCACATGATGAAGAAACATGAAATGTATTCATAGTGTGAAGATTCAGTGTATGCTACAGAATACTTTATAGATTTTCACAGCATTTGTAATCTGTAGACTGAGAAATTTGTATTACTAGGCAAGATTCAGGAGTAGAGGCCCACTCACACTTAAGCCAACAACCATCTGTCCAAGTAACTTATTTATATATCCTCCTCACTTTGTCAGTGTACAGGTAGAGAAGCATGGGCTAAACAAGAGAGTAGTGATGTGGGAGATGTGACATAATGCTTACAAACCAGATCAGGACTCAGGCAACCTGGGTTGTAGTCATAGATCTGCCATGAATGTTTTGTGTGACATCTAGCAAGCATCTTAAGTTAAGTCTGTCTTAATAAATTAATTGCACCTTGCAGCATTTCCTGACAGTAAAGCCAACTGGCATGGAATGGCCCAGATCAATGGTAGTAAAACATTGAAGTAGCCCGAAGAGTGTAGCGCTGAGCAAACCTTCCTGCTTACAAGTGTTTCCCTGGGTCATTCATTTCTGGGAATCATTTAGGATAGGTGTAAATTTTAGTAGGGCAAATCTATGCAAGCAAACTTGCTTAGAGTTTATTAACTTACTTGTATTAACATTATTGTATCTGGGATCATTCCTGGGCACATTTAAATTTACTAGTAGAGCAGTCTTAGATGCCGTAGTCAACTGATGGTCTGGGAGAGCGTTCAAGCAGCTGCTGGGGGAAGAAGCTGGATCTGCCACCTCCTGTTCTCCTATCACAGTCCTTTGTTTCGCTGGGAAGGAACCTTAGCTATATGGGCTGAGGGGAGCTATGGAAACTCCATCTGGGTCCCTCACTTACACCAGGACAATCAAAGGACGGGGCAAACCTCTGGGCACCACTCAGTCCTGTGTCTATAAAATGAGGGTAATAGAATTTCCTGACTTAGAAAATATGATTTAAGGCAGCACAGTAATAGTTGAGGTTAAAATACTCTACTGTATAATTGCTATGCTAGCCAAGCACTCTTTTTGCCTTAAATTGCTCCTGGGTTTGTGGAATCATTCGTTATGGGCAGGTTTTTCTAAAACTGCCCATGGCGTGTTTCTCTTACAGTCAGTTCTCAATTACAAAAAGTAATAGGAGGTAGTATATCTGCGTCCTTTGCTTCATCCAAGCTAATACAAGCTTGGATGGCAGCCAGATGAACCATTCACTCATCCGCTATGACAATTTCTATGCCTTTATCATTCGTAAGGATTGTATGGTGTTTCAGACAGCTGTAGAAAAGCAAATAGTAGGTATAATCGAAGTATCTATTTTCAAGACTTAATTGGTCTTATCTTATTTAGATTGTACCTTACTACTAAGTAGGAAAGAAAAAAAAAAAAAAAGGGTTTAAATTCTTCTTCCAGCAGCTGCTTATGTATTATTGGAGACCTTCAAAAGCTGCCTGGACATGGTATGGGCACCCTGCTCTGGGTGTCCCTGCTGGAGCAGTGGTTGGGCCACATGGACACAGAGGGTTCTTCCATGATGTGATTCTGTGATACACTATGGGGCAAAATAAACTCTACTGTGCCAGTCATCCTCATCTCTTACGCACTCCCTGTGGGAGCACTGTGTTGAGCGTTTTCAGCAATTACCTGGGGGTGGTCACATTAAATAGATAAATGAAACCTCCATTGTTCCCAGTGAAAAGGCAGTAGTGTAAGATGTCCATTCATGGGCTTTGGTACATCTGATTCTACACCCACCAACCACGCTGTTTATTTTATTTTTGTCTTATCAGCAGGTGAGTGGCTTTTCTTTTTATTTTTTCTTTCAGTGATGCTCTTTCCCTTAGCAATTTTTGAGAAACATCCTTTGCAAAGCTGAAAAAAAAAAACTCTTAATGTGCACTTTGTAATATGGAATTATAACCACATTTGCAAAATCAGCTTCTCCTTTTAAGATTCCCTTATTTTGGATTACTCAGGACTGTGATATGAATGCAGCCTGCTGAGTGAGAAATTGATGTAACCCTTCCCCACCTCTTGCAGTTTCTGGCTGTCACTCTCACCCCATTTCTACCATGTAGGTTAAAGCTATACATTGCAGTATCTCTTAAAGGCTCTCTGGTATGGCTAGTCAAAGTAATTTCAAAAGAAAGCACTGCTACTTGAGTCACAAAAGATACTTCCAGGACCTTTGGCAATTCTGCCAGCTAGACTCCTAGAATGTGGCCGACTTCCCTCATGCTTGAGATCCTAAAGACCTGAAAATCTATGAACATGAAAGAAAGCTGCAGTGAAATTCAACTGTAAATAATCTTTTTTTCTGACAGACAGATCTATGCTGCGCAGAGGAGCACTTTCCTATATCTTATTTAAAGGTAGTTTTTTTTTTTTTTTTTTCTTTCTTTCTTTTTTCACAGTAACATAACAATCTCTCCTCCACTCATCAGTTTTGGTAGCTGCTGTCCCTGTTTTCTCTGCTTCTTCATGGACCTTTGCCAAGGTCCTGGCAACACAGTGGCAAGACAGCCTTGCTTACCCTTCCATTCTACGTGTACTCTGAATGAGCTCTTTGCTCATTTTTGCCTCCCACCGGAGCTCAGTGTTCCTTTTCCCCCCTCTGTAAGAATGGACAAATTAAAATAATTTGTCAAGACGTATACAGTATGAAGGAACCAAAGCTCCCCTGCAATGAAGTTGTTAATAATACCCTTACTGATAGCAGAGAAAGTCATCTTTAGCGTAAAAAAAAAAAATCCCTATCTCTTCCTATTTCCTACCTTCAAGTCAGTAGCATCCTCTTTCCTCCGTCTAAATTGTTAAATAAAGGTTTGCATTTCTTGCATTAACATTCTGGCCCTGAAGCTTGCTCTTCTTTGTAATCATGTTGTCAGGGAGGTTTGCTGGAATCCCACGCCATGTCTGTTCCAGCCCCAGCTCAGTAATTGTGTTTCTTGGTTTCCTTTTGTATCAAATGAAACTGTTTTCCTGAGTAAACAAACAGTATTCCCACTCCCATCTCTTTATAGGTGTATACCTTATTTCAAAAATCTTCTTTGAAATCTGCATAAATGCCGTGTTTACTGTAAAAAATACATTGGCCAGAATAACGATCATTTGCATGTTAATAGCTCCATCTCAGTAGGTGGCTGTTAGTTATTGCCGGTCTTGCTTGTTACAAAGGATGTGAATCCTTTTAAAGTCCTAATCTTAATTGCAAAATGATTGTAGTTTTCCATAACTCCCTATATTTCAGTAATTTTAATCTGTATCAAATAAGATTTCTTGACATGCTATCACCTGCTCCGTATGTTATGCCTGAGCTCTGCACATCTTCCCATTGACATGCTAATTGCCAGACTGTTCGGGGTTTGAACTGCAAATAGGCCGTTAGCCAATTCTTTCCCACTGAACTTCTGTAAAGAATGGATTGAGACTTGAACTTGTGCAGTGTGTCTTGACTCCATTTCGTTCTCTTTGCTCTTCATTTCTTTCGCTGTATCTGACTGAGAAGTGACTGACATGGCACCGTGCTCCTGGCATCATTTCCACTGGGGGAGTGGGGTTACTGGGGAGGATGGCTCACTGTCATCATCGGTTTATGTGGCCTTTGTAGCACCAAATAGTTGGTGTTTAGTGCACACAGGAATGTGGACCCTGTGTTTTAAAGGGGCAATATACTAAGGCAATTTTTTTTTGTACCTGTATTGCTGAAGACTACTGTGTACAAGAACTTCTATGAACGCACCAGTGGAGATCTGCAGTGCACAAAGCTGTAATGGCTCAGCATGGAGGATCACTTAGGCACAACAAGGCTACGTGATGATGTGCTTTCCTATGTAATGGGCAATCTTACCTCCAGATGGCTTGCATCTGGAGATATTACAGGTCTAAGTGAAGTGCTCGTGTGCTTCTCCTGCACTGTATTGGAAAAGTGAAATGTAAAGGAACGTTACTCAGGAAAGTCAGAGTGCAGAAGAGAAAGCCACTTAAAGTACTTGCTAGGAATGCTAAGCAAAGCAGTATGGTTTTTACCCTAGGCCTCTTGAAGGCTTAGCTATTCCTGCTCATAATTCCTGTTTTTGAACTTGAACATCCCAAGATAATGTGAATCTGCTCTGTGACTTATCTTCTTTCCAGCGATGGAAGCTCTTCTCAGGTTGGTTTTGTATCCATTGTAGAAGTCAATATTCTCCTGAGCTGTACATAGACAGGCACTCTAGAGGTGCAGAAATGGTGTGTGGTGGGGCTTTTATGCTTTCAAGTGATCCTTTCTTTTTGCCCTGTAGCTCACTGAGTTCTTGTAGAATTACTGGACCTAGCCTTTTTCAGCAGAAGAGAGATTGTCTCAAGTTCTGTCCCAGGTCTGCAAAAAGGAGGTCATCTGTCTAACACAGAGCTTTCCAAAATACATCCTAGTTTCATGGCTCTTTCAGGGAAAGACAGTCCTCTCAAATAGACATGCTGGTGGAGGTCGGGCATTAGCGTACACAGTAGCGTATACATCTTAGGCATTCATTCTGCTTTAACATCAGAATTCAAGAACCATATTCAGGAACTAGAGTGAGTTTAGTGGAGGCAACTAATATGGTGGTCGGGGCCTACAGTACAACATAAGAAGAAAGACAGAAGGATCCAAGCTTATTTCATGTAGTCAGGAGCACTTGAAATATGATTACAAAGAGCCAAGTTGTACTAAATAACAACAGACAGTAAAACAAGGAGCAGCAGCCACAAGCTGTTGCTTGGAAGGTTCAGATGGGACATAAGGAAAAGCCTTTCACTGGGAAAGTGGTGCAGCACTGGCAGAGGTATGCTGTAAGTTCTGGAGTTGTCTGTGTGGGGACTTTTGGGACCAGCTACAGCAAGCTAGCTTCGGAGCAGGCTGTTTAACTACTTGGCCCCTCTTGCAGTGAGCAGGGACTGAATCTAGCAGAAGGTATAGTCTTGAGGCTCATTCTGAATTTTTTTTTTTAATGACAGGAAAGCTTACTTTAGCTCTTTGTAAGGTCATCTTTTCCTGACTTGCCTGTGCCTTTTAAGGTGATCTTCTTTCCGTCTTTATCGGGTGACTGTGTCTTGAGATCAGCATCCCTGTGAGCATTTGTGGGGGTATAGCTGTTGTCGCTGTTTTAGTGCCGTTGTTGGGAAAGATTGGAACAGATTGGTGCTGTGTGAAACTCACGTCACATGCTTTTATCGAATACACTCATAGTGGGATCTAAAAGTTTTAGCAGCATGAATTTGGGATGGTTGTTTCCTTTACGGCTGGGGAAGTGGAAAATGAATAGCGCACATAAAAACTTCTTTAATTCTTTCCCTAAGTCTGTCTCCAAACTTCTGTTATTCACAGAGGATTGTTTCTGCAATTACAGAAGGTAAGCTGGAGCACATGTGATGGAAAAGGGGGACAGATCACCAGTCCTCTGGAAGGTCCTTATGGAGAAGTGATGAAGCAAGAATGGAGAGGGAAAATAATCACAAAGAAATTATGCTGGAAAGAGATCAATAGCCAGAAAATTGCTCTCGTCACTTGACACCAGGACAGATGTGTTTTAAAACCTTCTCTTTGTAGAGGAGTAGCCTTGAAATTGACCCATTCTATCCAGTCTATTCTTTTCATGTTAAAGCAACAAAGAAATTATTGAAAATGCAATGCTGCTTTCTTTCCAGCATAAAAGATGCATCTGCCTTCCTTCCCCAGGTATGCGGGCTGATTCCACTAACTGGGTTAGAAAAGGGTTTGAAAAGACCTGCCACGGGTCTTCATAATAAAACCGCTAAATACAGCTTATCCGTATGGGGAATGACCTAAAAAATGAACCCCACACACCCTTCAAAGTGTGATTGCAGGGAACGCTTCCAGAGGTTAAGATATACAAGCACATAAACATGGCGTTTTTACCATGTGAGGTAACACACCTCAGTGATACTGCTAGAGTACAGATTGGCAGTGAAAGAAAGAGGCAAGCAGACTGGGAGAGGTGGAAATGGAGAACTATGAAACAGTTCCTGTGATGGGGACCTGTGGATGGAGATGGCAGTATCCTTCCCAATGGATGGTTAAGAGGATTGTGAGAAGGGACATAAGGTCATCAGTACACTCAATGTGGAGCCCACAAGGTGTTATAGAAGTGAACAAGCAGGGAGACTTACTTTTAAATGTTGAGATGCTACTTCATGATATACCTTTTTCCTTTTCTACCTTCAGTCTCGCCAACTTGTTTGTTTCAGTAGAAACTGCATTGTGCTGCAGAGCTTGGAATAGCACAAAAGGGTGGTAGAAGCCAAGGACACGTGCCAAGTGATGGCGAGGGATTGTCCTGGGTTTCCAAGCTCAATTGATGAGATGCCAGGCAATTTTATTTTAATTCCGTAACAATGAATTAGAGCCTGCTCATAGTCTGTTCTTTTCCTTCTCCAGCTCATTTTTTTGTGGAAGGATAACTAAAGGGTGGCACATCTAAAATTTCAGTTATCTACGGTTCCACCTGCGTTAAGCAGTTTGATTTATTTATACCTTTTGTTACACATTTAAATTGATATTTATTTTGCTTAGTATAAGACAGTAGGAGTTGAATTCTGTGCACTGCTTAGTGCGTAATGTTTGCAAATATGAAGCTACTGTTTCCGCATGTGACTCGGTTCAGTTAAAGCTGGTTGTATCTTGCAGGAATGCCTTCCAGTCGTGTTCTTATTCTGTGCTCGGCTTTTATATAGGTCAATATTTCAGTTGCAGTCGGGTTTGAATTCTGCCAGATTCACACTGTTCTTGTTTAAATGAAGCCTGTAGTTTTCAATTTCACTCCATTTCTCATTAAGAAAATGAGAAACTTTCAGCACTTGTTTAAGCATAATCTGTACAGCATCAGTAGTATCCAACTCTTATGTCCATCGGGAACAGGAACGGAGCATTCATAAGTGGCTGCTGAGGTCCTACAGATCCGTTGATAGTTCCAAAATTTCCAGGCAAAATATGGTAGTATTTTTGAATAAGGCAAATGTGGCATCTGAGCTTACACTCGTTCTTCAGAAAATATATATTTTTTTAATGTTGAGGAGTCTTTTGATTTATGCTTCTACTTGCCTAGTCTTCTTTCTTGAAATGGGAGAGAGGCCAAGGGCTAGATTTTCAAAGGTATTCAGATATTTCATGATGCAGGTAGATACGTAGTGAGATGCTTAAAAAAAGAAAATTAGGTTGCTCACCTTTCAATTAAACCACTGAGGATTAGATATTCATGTGCCTTTGAGAACCCTGCTTTGTGATTACCCCCATCATTAGACATCATTTAAGTCTTTTCAGAAGCGTCATCTGTACTTTCATTTCTACTCTGTGCAATTCAGACAATAGCTTTTCTTTCCCTTACAATCCTTTTCAGAACATCAGTATGTTATAAACAGGGTCATATAAAGTCCCTTAAATGAAAGAGCAATAAAAGCCTCTCTGTAGCAGCTTAGAGAATTGCCTACTGGGCTTAAGGGTGTTGCAGAGAAGATGCAGAAGGTAGTCAATAATACTGGATGGGGCAGCTGAAAAATGAGAAAGGACAAGCATATTCTAGACCATCTGTTCCTTTGGAAAACGGAGCTCTTACAAGTTAACACCTGCTCTTGTGTACTCAACACGATGCTAAACATCTCTTCCATGGTTTTTGACTGAATGACATCCTTAGTGCATTTGCTTTTTTCTGATTATATTGAAATGTTAAAATGAAGCAAATAATGCGTTTTTCCTTCACTTCAGCTGCTAGTAAAGAGGAACCAGTGACGTTGCACAGGCCTTCTGAACCTACTGGTGTTCAAGAAGACCTGCTGCTGTGCCAGCATTAACCGTGATGTTAGTTAGCTCTTCGACATGCCAAAGGATCTATTGCCACTGTCAGTGGAGTTGCCCTAATGAGAGATTTTCATCACACAAGGATGCAAAAAGGTTGATACCTGAGCTCTTAACTAGTAGGCATTCTATAAATACTCACTGTTTATATATAGATATGTTAAATATTTAATAATAGATTTATAAGTTAAATATGAATATGGGATTTGCAGCAGAGAGAGAGAACAAATGAGAAGGCCAAAAACAGGTTGCAGTCCCAACTTTGCTAGAATGGATTATAAGAACAGGGCAGTTTTTATAGGGATGTCTTATACTTGGATGCACTGCCTACATCTGGTTTTAGGACAACTTGTAAAAAGCTGGAGCAGGCCTCTCTCACATCCTAGGTCAAAAACACCCTTTCTTCAAGTAGAACCAACTTCATAGCACCTTTGTCCCAGTTCATCTTGCTTCCAGCCAGTTGTGAAACTACCACAGAAATAAATCATTTTACAGGATCACAAATCCCATCACACACTGCTGGTAATGAAAATTAACCTGCTTAGATGCATGTGACTTTGGAAACTAATGATCAGTGTTCTTTCCTGGCCACTGCTGCATGGTCTAAAGAGCCAGTGTGAGAGGTACACTAAGAACAACGAAGGCTTGGATCAGCAGGAGAAAACCCCAAAATTACCACGGACATTAAAAAAAAAAGAGAAATGAAGCCTTATGGATTAAAAACAGAGGCATGTATACTCCTCTTGTTTCCACAGTAAAGATGGGAAATCCTAGTTTGTCTTTAGGCTAATTATAATATGACAACAGTCATTCCTATTGCAAAACACCTTGACTGCAATTAAATATTTGATGAGAGATGGATACGATGTAATCTTTGAGTCCTAAATCCTTCACTTTTTTGGAAAGCTGGATCCAGATCAGAACCAGCCTCCTTTGCCATTTGGCCTCCTTTAAAGGTGTTTGGTAAGAGCCACACCAGTAGAATTAAGCCTGAGATAACCGTAATCTTTGCAAAAATGTAAGCGAATCTTTTGAGATGTCTGTCTTTCCAAGCTGAAATTTCAGGGACTTGAATTCAAACTCTGATTCAGCCTCAACTTTGTGTACCTTCCTAAATCAAATACTATTGACTTGACCTCTCCTTCCATTTGACCCAGGCCTACAAGTGTTCTTGCAGCATATATACTCAGTGGATTTACTGCATACAGTTCACCAAATGTGGGTTGGTTGGCTGTCTGTCTGTACTGAGTATTGAGTATTATTAAATGTTTAGAATCGGGTGAGGCAATGATGCAGAGTCCTGCATGCATGTGAACTCCATCTAATACTGCTCAGTGTTTTCATTAACATTTTCACTGGAGACTGGAATGGAGAGTATGCTAATCAAATTCATATGCAAAACAAAGCTGGAAGCAATCGCCAATGCATCGGAGAATAGGATTAGCCCAGAGACTGACTATGATGAATTCAAGAAGTGAGCTGAAATCAATAAGCTGAGATTCAATAAGCACAAATGTAAAGTAGTTCACATAGGAAGGCATAATTAAATGCAAAAATGGAAAATGGGGCTGTCTGTAGGCGGCTAATATGGACAGAGAGACAAAGAGGTTTTGCTCCTTAAACCAAATCTAGGAAGACAAGGAATCATTTTTATTCCTGGTGGTGAACAGCCAATAGCTCCAGAAATTAGCTTCATGTCCGGATCTAGCTTTTAGCTCCACATGAGCTTGTCACTGATGATGCATAATTAAAGGTGAAAAAAAATCCATCCTAAAATCATTAGCTCAGCATTTTCTGTTCTCCACAGAAGAGGTTAGCTCTTAAGTAAGGAATTTACAAGATTTTGTTGTTCCTTCCTCAGCTCTCTGCGATCACTTATCAGAATCTCTATTCTCCACGCCTGATGTGGACTGTCAGAGATGCAGATTTGCAGAACTGGGTCGACAGCTATTTTGCCATGGACAACGACTGTGACCGGTGTCATAACCTACCGTACATAGCTTCTGCTGGCTGTTTTATGCCAAAAAGAAGCACACCATTTCTTATAATTATTGATCTTTGCACCTGAGTTTCTAGATTGACTCGGGCTTGTTAATGAGAAGAAAAGGTGTTTGTAGGCTGCAGTGCTTAAAGCTGGAGTCCTGGTATCCTGAGCTGAGATAGATGAGCAGATCTCTGTACAGCCCTTGCAAACTGTGATAGGAAAGGACTGCACGGGTCAGTACTCCCTGGAGAGAACACAGGTTGTGTAGGGATTAGATTAAGAGAATCCAGTCTCTGCTTCAGGCAGAGTTGTAAAGCACAGTGAGAGAACCAGACCATGGCTTGTGGGGAAGGTCAGAGGGCACTATGTTGCGTGGCCCTTGCCCATGGCGTGCCTATCTTGTCCACAGTCTGTCCAGGCCTACCAAGCAAACACTTTGCTAGAAGTTCCCTTTTCTTTGCAGGAAAAGTAATATGTACTATTGTTTAAAAGGGAGTTTGTTTATTTTCAACAATACAGTAAACTCCTTCTATTACCCTGATTGGGCTGTCGGAGTCAAAACAAAACCTAGCCCATATGCCTCGAAGGAGATTTTTTTCAAGTGCTGATGAGGCAGAAGTAGAGTGTTGCTTCATCAGCTGCAACTGTTGTGCGAGGGACTAAGTAGAGATCATTGAGGACTGCTACTGCATCATACCAAAGGTCAAAAGCTGCCTTTGTTCAAGCCAGAAACTGGGATCTTCTGAGAGCTACTAATGCTCACGTTCCCTTATTAAACCCATCCAGGCTCTTTTGCTGAGAGGACTCTTCTCTGGCTAAGAGCTGATTTTATTTCCCAGTCTCCTGATCCTTCTCTTGTTGATCTTGGGCTAGAGATTTCTGTTTTGAAAACGCACTTCAAAGAATCGCAGTTCTTGAAGGGCCTTTTGAGAGGCAAAAACAAAATGCTGTTTTATTTGTGTGCTTGAGGCTGTTAAAGAAGAGTATTTTTTCTTTGTGAGGCCATGAGAGCATCTTTAAGTGAGGTGACAGCTAAGAGATTAGCTGGAGCTGTCAGTGGGCTACGTGCATTTAGAGATTCCAGGGCTTCCGGTGGGAGAACAACAAACTGCATCGTAGAGAGGTGTTAGATTCTATGGGTTGCCTTGACTTGAAATTTTGGCTTCAGAATTTGTCTCAACAGGAACAACATTGTGGCAGAATTGCTTCTGATGAGGGTTGTTGTCACGTTAAGAGTTTTTTATTGAATCAAATTTGCCCAAGTGGGACACCCTACTTTCATCATGACTCACATCTGTGTGTGCTTTCTGTCTCCCCTCAACATTCCCAAACTTACCTCTGTAGTGGAAGCGCTAAGTCATGGATTGAAGCAGTGATTGAGCACCTGGTAGGAAGGCAGGGCCAACCCAAGGGAGCTCAGGTGCATGCAGTGCACATGATTGAATATAAGGGGTGTCCACCCCTTCCCAGACCTCATTTAAGGGTTGGCAGTGGAGGCGAGGTTGTCTTACTGGAGATCCCTGTGTACTTGAGGCATTTTTATGTGTAAGTAGTTTCTTTCCTTTGTTTTTGTGCTTATGGCTGTTGCATTTGAGCAAATCTTTGCTTGCTGCAGGCTGAGACCTTGCTACTCTGCTGCTGTTGCATCGCATCACTACAGCAAACAAATTGAGAGATATTAGCACATTGTAGTGGGATGCCGTGCTCCTCCTTCCCATATAAAATGTCGTCTGTAGTGTTTTTAAAACTAAATTTTAGGGGTAATTGGCTTAGGATGATCTTTAATTGGTTTAGTACCAGTTTAATATAGCTGGCAGGGTGTTAGGGTGTAGGAAAGAACTCTGGAGTGTATTTATTTCCAGATACATCCTTCCCACGTAATAGCCTTAAAAGACTATTATAACATGGCAAAACTCAGGGCAGTCCTGAGGTTTCTCTCAACTGTGACGCACAATGAAGTGGTGTACAGCTGCTCCCAAAGTCAGGAACAACTAACAATTGCTTTGAGCTCCTTTCTGTACCCAGCAATTCTTCTGTATGGCTGCTAAGGCACGCTGCTGAGGCCACAGCTGCAATAAGAATTCAGGGTCAGGATGCTTCAAGCAAATTGAGCCAATACAGCAAATAGTGTCTACAAAATATATTATTTTGCTGTGATCGCTTAGGGCTGGGGGCAGTGAGGAGTAGATGTAAGACCCATTCATTGATGAGAAGAGGTTTGGCATAACTGACTTGATTGGTGGGATAAAGCACTTGATTATAATGTTTAAAACGTGGCTTTTGCCATTAAGTAGTAGAGGAAAAAATAGCAGTTGAAGTGGCACCCTGCATAGAACCGCTCTTAACTTTTTGCAGTTACTGATAAGTCAAAATTTAAGTTTTGCTAATGATAAGTCATGCCTGCAAACACAGCCGGGGGGGATGGGGACAACACATGAGTGTATGTCTGCATTAATTAATTGTGCTCAGGTGTATTCCTGTACACTGAGTGCACCTGGGCCAAAACAGCTGTTCCCATGTTGATGAACACTCTTTACATTGAAAGCAGGGTGCCTGGATGCAGACTGCAAGTGGAGAATGGTCTCAGGAATGCTCTAGTTTCCATGTTGTGCCTCAGAGTTTCTTGTGAGAGTACTTCCCAAGCTATGCTGGGACTGTGCTGGCTGCCCACCGGTGCAACTGATTATTTTGCTGTTTCCAGGACCACCCCAAGGCACTGTTTATCTTATGAATATTGATTCAGTCTGACTGCCCCAATCACACCAGAAAACAGTGTGATTGGCTGTTCCCCAGCGTGCTTATCTGAATGAATGTGAAGCAATTGAAGCGTTAGTAGAGATGTCAGCGTTGACCACTAGCTGAAAGTCTCAGACAGTCATTATGCCTTCTAAAAAAGCCTAGAGTATATATTTTAACTAAATGTAAGGTAAGAGACACAGGCATCCACAGATGAGAAGGTGGAAAGAATAAGAGTTAGTATGACTGCTCAGCATGAGAGAGGTATGTGAGCAACTCAAGCCTGGCTGTCATCATTATGAGCACTGAGCTTTAAGCAGGACAGTGAAACAGCTTTGCAAAAGTTTAGAGGAGGAAGCTCAAAAGTGCTGTTGAAAACATTTCAAGTTGGTAACGCTGCCCATCAGACATGGGAGATAACCTTTCGTTAGGGATTCAGAGGTGATGCTTGGATAAGGATAAGCCATAAAACCTTGACAGTGAGGATGGACAGTTTGTGTTTCCTTAAATAGAGGAGGAGCTGAAAGAAACACTTAGGGTGAGAATACAACGTACTGCAGACAACAGGGAGGGAATGTGACCTTTGTCTTTTTGCAATGATTTGAGCCTGGCAGGTTTGAAGTAGTAAGGCCAGGAAAAGGATGTTGTAGTAGTGAAAAGGCAAGCTAATATGTGCCTGGGCAGCCGTTTTAGTTGCAGGGAGAAAGGGTCAGGAATTTGTGCCATAGACGTTTTCTAGCAGCAGCATTCAAGTTTCTATACAAAGCCCAAATGCAAGGACTTTGAAAGAGGTCTGAAGGAACAATAATGCCTGGGTTGGAAGAGAGTGATGGCTTGCCAGGGTGGTGGTATGCTTTGCAGGGATGGCAGAAGCAGGTGTTTCAGAGGGAGTTTTTTTTTTTTTGCCCATGTTGAACAGTCACTTGTGTTCACCACTGGATTGAAGCTCAGCAGCTCGTTCATTTGCATGTCTGTTAATGAAGTGTGAAAAAAAATTTGCATCGTGTTCATGTAAAGCCAGCTCCTTCCTGCATGTTCCATATGGGGCGTTTCCGAGGTGTGAAGGGGAGCTACTGGAGTGTGCTGGAGTCCCAAATGTGGAATATTGCTCAGAAGCTGTTGCAGGTAGTTGAGGCTGCAATTACCAGACATGGTGACTGTCCCTCTCTGTTTAAGAAGTTGACAAGGCATTTTTCACTTCATTAATAGTTATGATGAATGTTAGGCAATGCTTAATAAGGGTAGACATTTGAAATCCACGGGCTCTGGTAAATTGTGCCACAGAGCTCCCAAGAGTTGATTGAGGTGATCTCCAGCTCACAGATGTTAATTTTAAATCTTTGTGGGAGAATAACAGTAGTATTAGAAGAATGTTAATGTTGTGCTGGATTCGAAGCAAAACAACCAGGGTGACTTGAGCCAGCAACAGGGCAGTTATTTTGACATTGCTCCAGAATAAAAGTGGAAATGATGATATAGAATCCAGCAGCTAAAGAATTAGATGGTAAGAATGTCATTAGCACTAGTCAACACAGATTTAAGGAAAATAGGCTTTTTCAAACAAATCTGCTCTTTTCTGTGGTATTAGAAGTCTGGTTCATAAAAATGACTTCATACTTGGATTTTTTGTAACATGATATAATACCTCATGGCATTCTGATAAAATGTTAACACTGTGCAATTACCAATAAAGCAGAGATTAAGTGAGTTGAGAGAAAGCTAAATGATAGATCTCACAAAGCAGTTGTCAATAGGGAATCATCAAATGGGAGCATTCCTGAGTAGCTTCTGAGAAGTCAGTACAAAGCCCCACTTTATTCAGCATTTTTATCAATGATCTGGGAATATGTATGCTGATTGGGGGGAGGAAAAAAAGAGTGGATGACACAAAGATTAGTAGATGGATACAAAATAAGATGACAGTAAAAACCTCATGCATGGATTATTTGAAGGCTCCATCCTCTCTTGCCAAGGTGTGTAGGACACCCAAAATTAATTTGGATGTTTAGGGAAATAGAATAGCAAATCGTGCTTTCAGCTAGCAGAGGGACTGTATCTTGAAAAGAGGAGTAAGGTGTTGTGCAAGCGAAGCTTAGATTTTCAAACAGTGTGGTAGTAAAACAGGGTTTATAGATCGATGGTCATTAACACACCACAGCAGTGAACTGTGGTGGGAACTGTTTTTCTCTCATATGGCATTGGTGAGTCCAATTCTGATACAGTATGCCCTTTTCTACTATTCACACTTTCAGAGCATGATGTGTATTAAACAGGCACACAGAAAGAGCATTCAGCGTGACTTTGTGAGGTGGTGAAAGTGACTTGCAGTGAGACTTCAAGATCGGTCTCTTTTAATTTATTTGAAAAGATTGAAGGGGGCTTGATTACAGGGCGTAAGTATCTTCATAAAGAAAAAATGTATGTGCTACAGAATGCTTTAATCTAGTGGAGAAAGGCATAACAAGGACCAAGACATGGAAATTGATGTCAGACAAATTCAAATGAGAAATTAGGCCCAACCTTTCAACAGTGAAGGTGATCAAACACTGGAACAAGCTCCTTTAGGACATGGTAACTCTTCATCACCTTCAAGCCAAGACTGGATACCTTGCTTTAAAAAAAAAAGGATGTATTTGCCAGGTAACAGTCACTGAGCTAAGTACAAGGAAAATGCGGTGAAGATTAAAGCCCTGTGACATATAGAAGGCTAGAGGGAATTGTTTCAACCTATGTTCTGGCCTTAAAACATACAAATCTACCAAACCTGATCTCTCTTGGCAGTGCTTTGTTTGTTCCTTGCATTTTTCTTCTGCCACCACTCATAGGAGTATATTGCACAGAAACTTGCAAATGGCAAACAGAGGCAAGCAACACCTTTAGGTGAATCTGAAGCTTCTTTACATCTGCTGCCCTTCTCCTTATCTTTTTCTGTGAATGTTGATGGAGAAAGACTGAAAAGATGACATTTCAGCATCAGGGAACAGAACTATTTTTGAGAAGAACTTTGTTTACTCTGGTATATTGGTTCCTATTACCAGGAAAATGAATAGGCAGTATTTGTACCCCAGGTGATAATCTGAGCAGCTGAGAGGAGAGTCCAACTGAAGATGTAAAAATAAGTGGTGGGTTGTGTGAAGTATGTCAAGGTAGCACATTAGTAACTGTAATGGCAGCAGGAGTAGTTGCCTTGTACAGAGAAGAGTTCCAGGGATTCCAACAGATCAGAGAGTTGTGCCATCATTAATGGCATGTCGTTCCACAAAGGAAAATGCCTGTTGCTGGACCTGGTATGCAGTAATGCCAGACAAATGGTTAAAGAGTACCTCAGCAGGGAGTGACTTAGGGGTGATGGTAACAGCAGGCTCAGCAGGAGCCAGCATTGTGCCCTGGCAGTCAAGGGGCAAAACACTCTTTGGGGTGCATTAAACAGCTTAGCTTTGAGTTAGGCCTGAAGTGGTCAGGCAGTTGGACTTGATGATCTTTCAAGGTCCCTTCCAACTATTCTATTCATTTCAAACCTTTAGTCAAGGCATAGCAATTTGTGCTTGAGGATCTATTGAATTCAGCAAGCTAAAGCCTTGAGATGAACTAAAATTGGGATACTACGTGCTGCATGACTTGCTCTCATGATAATTTCTGAGTATGTGAGCTAGCTTATGTTAATATTACACTTGCAAAGCCTAAATGTAGTATATTCTGTGTTAGCTGAGTATCAGAGGATGTTTCTGCACTTAGACACAAATCCAGATGCAAAATGAATGGTATCAATCATGCGAGTCTTGGGTCTGGGAACAGGAAGTCATTCCTACCTGTGCAGGTCCTCCTCCTCCTGTTGTTGCTGAACAGCTTATCATTTCTTCAGGACCTGAGAGCCTTGCTGTTAATGTTAACTCACTTAAAAATTCAAAGACCTAATTCTCATTCCATGTACTCTTAAGACAGTCCTGTCAGTGAGGAAGCAGCCTGTTTGGGACATTGGAATGTGTCAACTTAGCATAAGCCTCTGTGCAAACAGAAGGCTAGCGCTGTAGTTCAAAGATGATAGTTGAACAAGATTTGCAAGTCAGAGGCTTGAAATTCCACAAAGGGAAGATCAAACAGCCTCTTCCTTTTAACAAGCATTTCATTTCTTTAGGGGACTGGACAGTTTTCATCCAGAAAATAAATGCAGAAATTTCATGCAGAAATTAAATGCCACTATTGATATATATAACAAAATGTTATCCCTGACACACACATTGTCAACTGCCAGCTCATCAGCATATCTGGGAATCCATAGAGATGGTCCCTAACTAGCTGGATTCAGAGCTGTTGTCAGCAGAGATCATACTTGCACCCTGTCTCTCTCTGAAGTACACATCCTGAGTTTTACAGATAATTTTAGAAGCGGCTCCAAGCCGGTGCATTATCCCTTTCACAGCCCAGACTACAAACTTAGGCACAAGCACCTCTGAACCCTGTGGCATTTAAATTTCAAATCTCATTTCTGTGTGTTACTCTATTTCCATTGCTGATTTTTAAAATGCAACACCCCCTCTGCACCAGCCTTCCCCAACCTCCCAAAAGTGGTGCAGGCTGGAGAATGCTAATTCTGTTTCATGACAAGTTACGAGTTTCTGAATTTTGTTTTTGATCCACGTTGGATTACGCCCAAAACTTTTCAAGCATTTTAATGAAGGAGAACTGTGTTAAAATGTCTATTCTGCTTTTGGAATGGAAATGCTAAGTATTTTGATTTGGGTCTCTCTGTCATCCTATGGAAGTGTTTGGATAGTCTGCCCTAGACTTGAAATGTTTTGGCTTTCACTAAGCATCGCATTTTGACCAGAAAACGTTTAGTTGGTAATGTTCCACCAACTCAACTTGAAATTCTGCGATGGTAGTAGAGCTCTCAGCACATCTCATTGTTAAATGAACAGCTGATACTGTTACCTCCGCAAGCAAGCAAGCAAACAGATGCTGAGATGGCTTCTGCCATTACTGATGTCACAACAGATAACCATGGTGACCCGTTGCTGTGGACGCGACACCATTGCAACCCTTTTCAGAAACATTCCAGGCTGTGTAGGTATGTATATGCATTGCTGGTTGGGGGTTTTAGCTCCTCTGTTCAGAAGGTTTGGCTATTCACACCAGGAACATTTTGATAGTTGCTTATCATAGAATCATTAAGGTTGGAAAACAACACTAAGATATTTAGTCTAATGATCGGCCTGTCCCTACCATGCTCACTAAGCCGTGTCCCTCAGTGCTGCATCTACACAGGTTTTGAACACCTCCAGGGATGGTGACTCCACCACTTCCCTGGGCAGCCGTGCCACTGCCTCATCACTCCTTCTGAGAATAAATGTTTCCTAATGTCTGACCTGAACATTCCCTGGCACAGCTTGAGGCTATTCCCTCTTGTCCTCTTGTTATTACCTGGGAGAAGAGGCTGATCCTCACCTTGTTACAACCTTCTTTCAGGGAGTTGTAGAGAGCAATAATGTCTCCCCTGGGCTTCCTCCGGACTGAACAATTCCAACTCCCTCAGCCCTCCCCCATGAGACTTTTGCTCCATACCTGACACCAGCTTCACTGGGTCCTTGTCTGGACATGCTCCAGAACCTCAGTGTCTTCTTTGTAATGAGGGGCCCAAAACTAAACGCTCAAGGAGACATTGGTCTCTTGCACTATGCCAGATACAATAGTCAGCTTACTCTATGTCAATCTAAAATGATGCCTGGGGAGTATCTGGCAGCTCAGAAATATTACACAAGTTGCTAGAAAGGAGATGTGTATATAGAGTGGTAGAAAAATGGACAGAGAAGGGACTTCATAGAAAAGGACTGAATGTTGTGACTCAACTTTATCAGAAATAGAGTAAAAGATCTGTTGGGCGCTTGAGGTTGTCTTACATAAGCCTTAAAACACCCTTGGTTTCTGTTTTGAAGTTCTTGCTGGTTCTGGTGTTGTCATACAACTTCTTTCATAACTATCCAGATGCACCTTAAAACCAGTTATGGGTTTGTGGTCTTATTTCTCCTTTTGGCAGCCTGTATGTGGAAAACTGTGGATACCATGTCAAATCAGCCACAGTTGATTCATGGCAATGTCCTCATTACCATCTTCAGCCTTCTTTAAAGGCTTCTCCTTGTTTGATCTGCTTAGCTGATCTGGCTGATGGCCTTGCAGAGTGGAAGCAGGTGGAGGGACCTTAACTTGGCATAATTGGTGCGATGGCAGAAAGGTGCCATGTGTTGGGGGACTGTGTGCTGCATCCTCCTGCATGGTTGGTGTGCAGCTGTGCCCAAAGCCTCCAGCTGCAGTCCGCCTACAGCTGCGGTTCAGGTTGTTGAGCCCTCTCTCCTCAGCAGTGGGAGGACAGAACAGAGCATGAGTGCAAAGCTGCCAAAGGGCCTCCTGTGATGCAAGAAAGCAGGGGAACGTTTAAGCAGCCTCCATCCAAGCAGGATGAGTGCTGTCAAGTAGTTCTCTCAATTCCTTCACCAATTTGTCTTGATTGCATTGACGCTCTCTTGGCATCCACATCCTGTCATTATTCCAGTGAGCACATTTATGACAAGGAAGGTTTGTGGGAAGAGTAGATTTCAGGTAAAGCTCTCTGACAACAAATTTTGAATTCACAATTGGCAATATTGGCACTCAAATGTGATTTTGAGAAATGAGGTTCCTTCAGGCGAGGGAGGGAACAAATGTGCCAAGGGATGCAGGAGGCCAGTCCCAGCTGCTCGTGCTTTTACAGTGTGCACCTTGCTGGGAGACTCTGGCATTTAAGCAGTGTGCTAGAAGTTACTGATGGAGACTGCAGGCAAATAAGTTTCAATCTGGACTAATTTTAGCTAGCATAATCTGTTTCCAGTTTCTGAGTGGAAGTATTTGATGACAGACGTTTGTTTCTTTCATTCTGTGCCTCTAAAAATGAATGGAAATGAGTTTAAAAAAAAAAACCAAACGCTGAAATATTACTCATGTTACTTATCTCAGAGCTAACTAATTTCAATTATTTTTTGTCGGGTGATGTTTCCTTTGTCAAATCATTGCAAATGGAAATGGTGAGGCATGGCCTGAAACAGTGACTGAGCACCTGGTGGGAAGGCAGGGCCAACCCAGGGGAGCTCAGGTGTATGCAGTGCACCCCTGAGTGACTGAAGGGGATGGAGCCAGGATCCATCCCTTCCCAGACCTCAGCTAAGGGTTGGCAGTGGAGGTGAGGGCATCTCTTGCTGGAGTTCCCTGCCTACCTGAGGCCTTCCAAAGGTAAGCTGCTCTTTCCCTTCATTTCTGCACCTGTGGCTGCTGCTTTTGGGCTTGTTCTCATTTGCTGTAGCCAAAGATTTTGTCCCCCTGCTATTATCATCTCATTATAGCATTATACCTGCTTTCTTACTAATGTGCTCTGTGACATCAGTTCCCATCAATAGGATTCACCAAAACTAATTTCACGGATCTCCCCTTCAACTGTGCAGATGTGGGTACTTAACAAATCCCAAAGCCAGCTTCTTCACTGTGGACCATCCGTTGTCCAGGGTAGACTTCAGTCATCTGACTCTTGTTTTCCTTTGTCCTGGGGAAGATTTAACTCACTGCAAATTTCCTTGTTCTTTAGTGTGATATATGAGCTACTGGTTATAATACTTGTGAGGATGAGGGGTTTTTTTGCTCATTCTATCCCAAGCTTACTGACTTTTTCTTTAATTTTCTGTAAAATGAAAGCATAAAGTGTCGTACAGAGTTGTTAAATTAACTCATAGACTTAATACTCTGCGGTATGTGAAGCACTTAGAAGTCAAAGGGGCCCCAAACCCATAAAAGTAGAGTTTCATTTCATTCTACCATTTGGCACGGTATTGGGAAGTACAAACTCTGCAAGGGAAATGACTTCTAATTTAATTATCACTGATCCTGGTTTAATCAAGCTCTATGAATGAGGCGAGACTGAGGCTGGGCAGAGCCAAAGGGGTCCTTTCCAAGGGACTCTGCATGGTCATAAGGGACCCTACAACCGCAGAATGCAGGCTGCAAGCAGTGGTGCTCTGCAGTCTTGTATAGTCCCTTAATTCACTGTGAACAAAACAGTACAAACCCCAGTGCCCTGACCTTATTTCCAAGGAATGGCTTTATTTTCTTTTTTCCCTCCCTGTTTTGTGGAATTCTGTGTTCAGGCTCCTGTCTATACTGCTGTATTGAGGTTGGTGGACCCTAATGAGCAGTTGCCCAGGGGTGGCTGCTGTCCTGGTGTGGCACTCAGGCACCGTCTCACTTGTCCTTAACAGAACACTTTGGGATCTTTCCAGCTGCTGGGTGCTGTGTAAATGTTGTGCATCATTATCAATTAAATTGTGTCACCTCATAAGTTAACTTCTAATTAAACAATTACTTTATGTGGCATTAATAAAAAGTAATGTGAATTTTTTCAGCAAACTCTAATTTTAAGTAAATAATATTTTTTGAGGCCAAATGATTTATTAAATTAATTTTTTATTAGGCCTAATTTAGACTTCAAGCCATTTTTACTGGTGCTACCGCATAAAATTATTATGTAATTAGTAATACAGTTGTCATACTTATAAGTAATGGTTTTACTTAGAACAAATTAAAAAGAATTAGATTTTTTTTAAGAGAGTGCTGGGTCTCAGGGGTAATAATAATAAAGGATAACTTACATAGGAAAGGTATAATGAAGTTTGATCATCCTTTGGAAGCGTGGTTTTATAGAGGTCACCTCAGCAGCTATTCTTCCTGCACAACAGCTATTTCTGGGGTGGAACATGCCATGTATTTTCTGCCTTCACTCTGCAATTAATGAAGTTTGTGGTGTACAAGTGGTTTCAGTTCCAGGTGTTCTCACCCCACGGCAGGGGCAGCTCATGAAGCAACCCCTTCCCTCGCACAGCTTTACAGGCAGCCGAGCTGTCTCAGCTGACATCAGTGTGATTCATGCTTATTGAATGAGCCTCCAAGTGCAGCAGCTGGCCCAGAAGCTGCTTGGTTGGCCCATAGGTGGGAGCTGCAAGCACTGGGTGGGAGGCTTGATGGCAAGCTGCATGCCCTCAGCCATCCCAACTGTTGTTAGATTCAGCAGTTTCACACCCTGTGATGTGTGAGTAGTGTTCAGAGTTGTTGCCGTTAAGTGTTGATACCATTTGGTGGCAGAGAGTGCCCTAGGAGAGCAACGCAGTGCTAGGCCAGTATCTAGCTTTCCTTCAGAGGGGTTGTAATTCCGCTCAGGTTCTTTCAGGCCTGAACTCTGTGATGGTTTTTGTAGCCAGGCCTGCCAATGTTAGGTCCTTTGCTGCTTTGCTTTGAGAATAGAACCTGAATATAAAATGCAGAATCTGAGCAGAGAGAGATAGAAAGCTCTGGGCAGAACAACCCTTAGGAAGCCCTTGCCCAAGGGAGAGATTGGCATCACCAGGGAAGGCCAAAGCCTGTGGCAGAGCAGGCAGGGAGAGCAGGGAAGAGCACCCAGAGTCACAGCCACCCACACCTTCCCTATTATTCCCATTGTAAATAAATTGTGTTTATCATTACGGGCACCCTTTGTCTCCAGGCTTCTGAGGTGTTGAAAGCTCCGGTTAAATGGATTGCCCAAAGAAAACACTGTCACATTTGCATAATATTTTCATAGACACTGAGCTCAACCTGAGCCTGAAGGGAGACGGGGATGTTCCCTGCATATTTTATATTCCCTTCCTCAATTCCCACTAAAGCTAGCTCTAAATTGTGGCACAGATATGGGTACACGTATGAGAGAGGGAGAGAGAAAGATGTATGAGAGGTCTGAATTTGTCTAGGGTATTTCCAGGCATTCAGCTTAAGGAGCTACTTACACCCCATGGAAAACTCTGAAATAGTGCTATTTAGAAACAAATCTGCTCACATTTCACTTTTTTTCCCCCAGTATTCCTCATTCTTCATTACTAGGGACATCTGCATGAAAACTGTCTTTTTTTTTTCTTTAATTTTTTTTTAAAGATGTTGGGAGTTCATCTGTCTCTGCTGATTATCCCCTCCCTCCCCTCTCCTTCTGAAGTCATTATCTTCTGATTGCATTACATTTGCAGCCGTCCCACCGCAGGCGCTCTTCTCATCAAGATGCTCAAGTTATGCAGGGAAAAGAATAGGTCAGCCCACAGAAAGGAAACCTCAAAGAAAGCCTGGCCCGGGCAGAAGTGGGGTGCTGGAGTCCAGTCTGGGTCACTGCCCCTCTCAGCCATGGCTGTGCTTGACCACTGTTATTTCTGTTAGGATGCGATGAACCCAGTCAAGTGTCTTCCACAGACAGTGTCTGATCAAGAGTTGGGGGAGGTATTTTTTTACAAGATGCGTATATATGCTGCAAGATGCAATGTCATTCATGTTGCATACTCTGCAGATGTTGGTAAGCTTGGATTCATTTAAGGTAACTGTTTGATTGCAGGAGTGGGGAGGAGCAACAGGAAATTCCAAATGCCATTTGTTTCCTTCAAACCAGAACTAGAAGCCTGCTGTAGGGTGATGCTCTGTCTGACCTAATAATATTTATCTGAAGTGAAAAAGCTTCCTTAGGAGAGGATAGGGTAGAACCTTCTCAGCATACATATGAACAACAGTTTGTAACCTTACTTGGAGTTAGGAAGTTAATTTCATCTCAAGTCTACCATGTCTTGCTGCAGCAGCATAGTTTTGGCAATCGGTCTTCCTGGGTGCTAGGGGGAAAAAAAAAAAAGCCCTCTGCCTTTCTGAATCCCTTAACAGAATTAACAAAGGGTGGAATTATCCTGATGAGTATAACTTCACAGGATTGGGAATGAAGCTGAGGTCACAAAACAAGCTGACGCAAAAGTTTAACCCAACTCCCAGGTGTTCAACCACCCGGATCTGCTGTTCAGCTCACGTCTATCAGACACCCCCTTCAAAAATTATCCCGTAGCCTATTCACTAAGCCCATCTAGAGACTTAAAAATGCTGCATATATGAATGTGCTTTTAATATTCCTCTTTCCCTGTCCTGGCTTCCTTCAACCGCAAGAGGAGGATTCAAAATAGCAATAATAAAATTAGATCTTAAAGGATGAACTTAAAAATTCTTTGTGGGGTTCTGTATAAAATGTAGTGGGTTTGGGAAACGGCTCTGCCAGCAAATCTTTGTACAGTTAACCCATCAGAAAAGTGTTGCCATTGTTCCCTACTCTGCTCCTAACTACATGCAAGTGGTGGCACAGATGTTGTTTGTTCCTGTTGTTCAACCTCAGCGCCTTCACAGTTTTTTTTTTTTTTTCTTTAAGAAAGGATAATAGGTCCCTTCACTTTCTGGTAGCAAAACCCATGTATGCAGCAACAGCAACGGGGCCATAGCAGTAATGCAATCCAAGAGGCAGCAGAGTTTGTAAACAGTTTTGTACAGGGCTAGAATGACAACCCCTTCTTCCTAGACAGATGCCTAAGCTGTTTTGGTTTGCCCCAAGAGGCAGCAGAAAGGTAATTCTAAACAAGAACTCCCATACATGTGTTCACTTTCTATCTTTGGGTAGGGGATGCCAGCAAATATTGAATTTACTTCTTGAATTAAGTGACCATGCAGCAGCATGTTATTGCATTTAATGCTACTTCGGTACTGCAAAGAGTATCAGTGATAGAAATCAGTTTAAATGTAGGATGATCTGATTTCCTACTATCCCATTACAGCTGGTAGCTCTGCAGTGTTATTGCACAGGCTTGGCATCTCCTGCTGATGGGTGCCTCTGCCTCTGGACATATTGGTGAAAGAATAGGCAGCATGATGGGTGGTTTGATCAAGTGTTTGTTCCTTAAGGATATGCGAGGGATGAGACCATGATCTTTTTTCCATTTTAAATCATCTAGGTGAATCAATACCCAGCAAGTACTGTGGATTTGTTTTTGAGGTTTTTTTTCCTCCAAAAACAGCATTAGGCAGGTAGAGTTCTGTAAGCAGAAGGGACTGCTCAACTCGAAACGAAGTAATTATGCAGAATGAATATCCCTATGGATGCTTCCTATGGCTGATCCATACTTAAAGATGATAAGGGAGTTGGTTAGGTTGCTCCCAGTTGTGTATCCTCTGGGGAGATGAGGCAGAAAATAAGGCTGAGGCCAGCAACAGCACAGCATCTGGTGAGCCCAGCACGTATCCAGCTTCGTGTGCTATGTACATCTTATTTAGGGGGAGAAAAAAAAAAAAGGCAACAGAGGAATTCACATTGTTGAAGTTAATCGCTGGATTAAATTGCCATTTGTCAATAGCAATGTAATTTGTATTATAAATTACAGCAGCCTAGCTCTCGGACACATTTTATCAATGTGCTTCAAATTATTTAATAACAATATTTTCTTCAGAAAATAAGCAATGCCATTTCTTTTCACCCCACCCCTCTTCACATCAGCCCATTCTGAGGGTTTCCATCAGCGTAATAGCCAGCTCTGCAAAAACTCCTGCTAAATAAATTATCACCAGGAGTCTCAAAATCCATTACCATAAACAAAGCCATTTTCCCCTCCCCAATCGATGGCGTGCTGTGTTGCTGCTAATGGGACCATACACACATGTTGCACAGAAAGGAATTCATTTGCAAGTTCATCAGATTTTTTGTTGTTCGTTTTTCTTGGTGGAGAGGGGAATATTGCGGGAAGATGCAGAAAGCATCTCGCTGAGCTCCACCTTTCATGCAGTGGATAAGTCCTTCAGTCTGCAATAAGGGACCCATTGACTTGCACGTTTGGAGAGAATTTTCTGTATAAATTCAGGGCAAAATAGGAGAAGGCAGAAAATGGGAAGGAAGGCCCAGAGGACTTGATTGCTGCCTTTATTTGGGATGTTGCTTTTGGCTAGCAAAACATTTGTGTATTCTGCTCCTGGTTTGCGAGTGTACCTGAATTGTTCCTTGTTGTATTGTTCTCTGTTTCAGCCCTGTCTTCATCCTGCAGTTCTGCCACGGTGCTCGCAGGCTGATTCCCTGCTCTCGCACCCCACGCGCAGTCTGCGGGCGCGCTGCAATCATTTTATTCTCTCGTGTTGTACTGAGTACACTCTTCTTCTTAAAAGCGAATAATCATTGATGTTTCTTTCTCTTTTTCTTTACAGGTAAGTGGCTGTTCCTGTTTTTATAAGACGGCTGAACAATCAGCAAACCTCAGCTCTCTAAGGTACTCTTTGTGGTATGGTTTCTTCCTAAGCACCTTGAAGTATTTTCCTTGTCTGCGTTTGTACGGTACCTCAGCAGGAGGTTCGAGATAGACGAACTGGGATTTAACCTTAACCAAACAATAAAATTCCTCTTCTTTGATTTCTGAGGTTTAGTCAAGCCTTACCAAGGTGCCCAGAAATAAGGAGCTAACGGTGCAGTGGTGGGAGAGATTGTGTGCGGCTCTTTCAGCTGCCGGGTACAAACACATGAAAGGCTGTTAGCACAGTGGGAGGCACGCTGTGCAAAGCTCTCCCAAACATCAGGTCAGCTTACGCAGGTGCGCTGCTTCTTGCATATTCCAATTCCTTTCGCACTGTTCTCAATGGGTGCCTATTAGAGGAATGCTACCAAGCCGGAGGTACCCACCAGAGCTCAAGTGCTCCGAGTGTTTTTGTAGACATTTCTAAATCTGGTAGAGCTGGTTGCTAACTAGCAAGCATCCAACTATATCTTCTGCTGCTCCTTCTCTTGGGAAGGTGTTGCACAATAGTGCCAATGGGGATGACAGGAAAAGATAGGTGTAAGCCCCCAGAAACATACAGCTGTCTGCAGTCGCTGCGAAGTTGTTAAATCATGTATTTTTAATCGATGTTTTTGGCATTGGGGATCCAGAGCATTTTCTTTCTTTCTTTTTCACTCCTCCTATAGCGTGAAGGTGTTCAAACTGATTAAAAAGGAAATAGTGACATTGAATTTAATTTCAAGAGTGTGGAAGTTGAGTAAAATGGGGGGGAGAAAAATACAGCAGTGATAAAGTCATGACGCAAAGCAGGACCAATCACTGGAGAGAATGCTGGCACATCTTAAGACTGATTTGACTTCAAACACAGGGAGTTTCCATGGGAAGAATAAAGCAAATATTAAATTGCTCAGATGCAGAGAGCCTCAGTTCCCTGAAACACGGGACTATTTTAAAGTCCTCTGATTAGTTGCATGATCGTTTTTGGTGCTGAATGGACAATTATTTTGTGGTGTGACTAAACTATTATCTCAAATGAGTTGGACACAGATCTGAGTATTACTAAGAAATGAAAGTCTGGAACACATTAAATATCAATATTAATTAATGAGTCTTGGACACATACAGGAAATTGCCTTAAACCTCCAACCTTCTGAAAATATCTTCAAGTGGGATTACTGACATGAAGGATTTGATCTAATTATCAGTGCTAATTTCTTTTATGATGGTGGTAGCAACACTGTTGTTAAAAAGGCGCAGTCGAGATTAGTCACCTACAGTATTAATGTTAATCCCTTATCCTTATTACTAATATTTTAAAACTAAATCTTTTAGAAATTATCACCACCAGTGCTGCTTCACAGTTTTATTCAGTGTAGGCAATTAGAGAGTTCAATTTTCTCATCCTGATGTGCTGGTTTGGGGCTTTATTTCTTGGAGCTTTCTTCTCCTGAAATTGACATTATTGGTTACACTTTCCCAGCCTTTGTGTGATTTGAAATGCTAGCTGTACACTATAAGGGTAGGAGGCAGGTGGATAGATTGAAATGATTTAGCAAGATTATGTGTTTTTCCCTCTGGCTTAGCCATTAGAGGTAAGCAAACTCTGTGAAATAAACAAAATCCAAGAAAACTGTGACGAGGGGCAGGAGAATAACAACAAGAAAAGGAATCTGTGCAAGATAGAGAATCTCCATCTCCCCCGGTGTGATTTCTTTTATTTCTTCATAAGAACGTGAGCTCAAAGCCTAGCACTTTTTGCTGGGATGGAGCAGAGAGGTCTTGTGGTAGCACTGGGAGATGTATGCATGGCTCCGTTGGCTACCAGCAGAGCAGGTACTCTTAGACTGTCAGTCACTGTGCCTTAGTAAGCCAAATGATTCCAGATAAAGAAGCTCAGGAAGGCTCGGTGAGCCCAGTGTCTGCCAAAAGAGCTTGTAGATGAGGGAGGGCTCCCGAGGGAACTGACCAGCTGAGTTCCCCATGAGCCTTCATCCTTTGGGGACAGAGAGAACTCAGCTGACAACCTGCTGCCTCCAGCGCTGACACGGAGAAATGCTACCCATCTGTTCAGTTCGTTATCTGTTACTTGGATCTTAGC
This sequence comes from Gallus gallus, assembly GCF_016699485.2. Classification (NCBI taxonomy): domain Eukaryota; kingdom Metazoa; phylum Chordata; class Aves; order Galliformes; family Phasianidae; genus Gallus; species Gallus gallus. Next base: position 81,854,615 of record NC_052532.1, read on the forward strand.
GCATAATGTTGCTGCTGAAGAAATCCCATAGTCACCTGTGTCATAACAGACAGCACAACATGCTATCAGCTCTTAAATGTCCAACCCATCAACACAAATTGGTTCTTCTGAACAGCAATCCCATGCAGAGATCAGGTTTCCCTTGACATTCCTTTTTTCCTCCTGTCCTGGTTTCCTTTCTCAAATACTTTGAGTGGTCAAGTGATCTCTTCTTGCATAGATCTTGGAGTATTTTAATTGGCACACAGTCCTCAGCTGGAAATGAATGTATTGAATCGGTGCTTTGTTTTGTTTCTAGTGCTGTTTTATTGACAGCTCTTTCTGGGTAATGATCCAGACCTCGGCAGTGCTTTTATATAAACACGTGACGCTTTGATAGGGAATAGCAGGCTGGGACAGGGCTCTGTAGCTGGCAGGCTTTGATTCAGCCGTTGTGCCAACGGGTACGGGACTTATTACCTGCTCCTGAGCAGACAGCAATTAAAAAAATGCCAGTTTTTAGGGGGCTGTCTCATTGCTGTGCATCAAAACAATTGAGCAATAAAGGGCAATGCACAAGAGAAATGTGTGAAAACCTGGCAAATTCCTATGTGACAGTGACACTCATTCATAGTTCTGCAAATTAGCAAATAAAGATGATAACAATAATAATAAAAAAGAATAAAGGCGGTGAATCACATAATACTCTTGATTCACACAGTTTGAAAATTGCTAATTGTCTATACCTTTCTAATGCTCTGGATCAGATTTCATAGGAGTAATAAACTTTAGGTAATGTGGTACCTCTCCCCCTGCAAACGTCGATCTTTGCTGAGCAGAGCAATATTGTTGTAGGTGGGGATCTTTGTGTGCAATGTACTAATTAATCTTGTACGTGTTAAAAGAGAGGAGGTAGAGAGGGAAGGAGGAAGGGAGGAAGAAAGCTTCTTTCAGTGACATAGTTGCTATGTGTGGCTGAGCAAAGCACTAAGACTTAAATGAGACGTGGGCTGTAGAAAATGATAAAGAATGCAAATCTATGCAGTTGTCCTCTGTGACCTGGAGAAAGAAAGGATTAACTAAATGGGAGTAGTCATAAACGCTCATGTCTGCATGCATATGCATACATATATTTAATACTTGTAAGCTCATATATGTGTATGCAAACAGGTGTGTCTGTCCTAGTCTCTGGTAAGTGACCTCATAAGGTTGAGGTAGAACCCTGTAGCTTGTGCCTTCTGCTTTGTACATCCGGAAAGCTGGGCATGACTAGTTGTCAAGTCTTTTGTCAAAGATAACCCAAGCAAGTGAATAGGACTGACTTTGAGTGCTCATCCCAACACAATACCCGCTGTAATGTGCTGCCAGCTCATCTAGCATCTCTGCATCACAGCTGGTGAGAGAAGAGTAATCCTAACTAACATGAGAAAAGCATGAAGGGTTTGCCGGGGTTCTAACACATACCTCTTTTCCTCCGCCCTCCAAACGCCCCAGAATGAAACAACTCTCCTTTCCTCTAAAAAAAATCTCCATGTGGAAAAACAACTCTACTGATGTAGCTGTATTTTGAAAACTTCACAGGGAAAAAGGGCTGGAGAGCTGCTGGGTTTTTTTTGTTTACTTAGGCTTTTAAATGAAAGCACAACTCTTCAGGAGTAGTTTGGCACCTTCTTCAAGAACCCAATGCTTTCTTCTGATGTTTCTAATTCATCGTTGACTCGCTTCTCAAGTTTTCTTTTTGCCTTTTTGGAAATCAGTCCCATATTGCTGCAATTCACCGGTCTCTTTCAAAGCAACTACAGGCTGCTTTCTTGATAGGGTGTTGGTAAGAATCACTGGAAGCGTTTTCCAAATGTTGTACATCATCTATATGCTGCTGAGTGCCGCATTTCAAAAATGGCTTGCCTGAATCTCCCTACAAAATACTCTCCATGGATTCAGGCAAGCACTCCTTTCTAGCTGCAGGCAGTGTAAGCTTATGAAGTGGAAACCACCTTGTTGGAGAGAGGTATGAAGGAGCAGCCTGACTCTCTCCTTTAGTATGAACATGATAGAGTATTGTTTTTTCCAAGGGAACAGTAAGTTGTATTTATCTTTGTATAACTGGTTCTGGTCACAGCCTTATGTGGGAGTGGGCTGTGACCACCTTGCTTGAGGCTGGCTGTCCCCGAAGGATTATCAGTGCTGTGCCATTTACCTGAGCAGCAGAGGGTGAGCGAAGCAGTGCCCACCAATTGTATCTGCAGCATCCTCAGAGCTTGCGCTCCGTGCAGAGGGATTCATTTCACATGCTGTACATTATTGGTGGTCTCTCAGCTGGCAGGGTTGGTTATCTGTTTCCAATCCTACTCAGGTTGTTGCTTTCCCTGTTCCTGACCCAGTCCCTTGATGAGCCCCTGGCTGGCCAATGTTCAGCTGGGAGGCACGGGTGCTCGGGAGCCTGCCATGGCTGGTCTGTAAATCAGTTTGTGCTATGCAGCGAGGCTCTGGCTTAACGATGAGTCAGAAGAAAAATGTTATTAATATTTAATGCGCAAGCTGAACGTCTGGCGTGCTGTTATTAGTTACACATCATGAGGGGTGCAGTATCGGCTACCAGTCAATGCAGGTCGCTTCCTCCAATGTTCTCATTCTGCAGACTTAATTCGTACTGTATTTTTCCATTCACTGAGACAAATATCTGCACCATTTAAAGGGGCTTTGTCAAAATCTTCCAGCTAAATCTTTAAATTGGTGTGCCTAGCTTTCAGGACCCCTTTCTGTGAGACGCTTGATTACTTCTGAGAGCAATTCCTCAAGCTGTAGGGCACTGCTGATTTCCAAAGGGGTTCTGTGCTGCACCCTGGCTGTGAGACCCCGCTAGGCAGAAGGCCCTTTGGGGTTGAGCCATAGGAGGCATGGAGAGCAGATCTGAGCTGCCTGAGTTTGCTTGAACCTGTTCTTCAACAGTCTACTGCTTGCAAACCCTTTAAGTACAACATTCAGGCCTGGGCTGTATCATTTAGCCAGCAGCGGTGTGCTGCTGGTGAAGAGCACTGGATAATCCACATCTGAACTCTTCCTCAAGGCCCTTCATCAACCAGCTTCATGGAGGATGCAGGGATGTGCTGCTAGGATTTCTTACCACTACGCATCGAGTGAGGATAGATAACTGTCCCTGGCTTGGGCTCTTCTTGTGCTGTAGCAGCCACTGAGCCTCCAGGAGGATGAGGTTTTATCGGTGAACAGAAGTAAAGCTGCACAGGGTGAGAACAGGAGTCTAGGCCGGTAATTTGTATGCAATTAGTGTAAAAAATATGCTTTCTCAGAAAAGCATCTGGCCAGTTTCTGCAGTCTGTTCCCCTTCTAGTCCCCGACCATACACCGTCATTGGACTGGGGTACATTTTTTCCTATGTGTTTTCAAATCTCTTCAAGGCCCTGTTGTTCATAAAGCTGTTATGTTTTTTTAACCTTCTCTAAAACTGTATGCTGAAGAAGATTAAAAAAAAAAAAAAGGAAAACAAAGGAAAGAAAGACAAGAAAGGGAAAACCAACTACAGTATTGCCCCAAGAAAGGACACACAGTTTACCAATAAATGTTTTTTCTTTTCCTGGTTACTTAATACTTTGTGGGAGAATTTGCAGCTTCTTGTGAGAGTGAGACTTAAAGGGACTCCTTCTAATTTTGCACTGTTTTCATGCAGAAGTCTCTGCTCTTTGATTTTGGTCATGTTTAAAAAGAGGAGTGGCCAGCAGGCAGAGGGAGGTGATTGTCCCCCTCTACTCAGCTCTTGTGAGGTCTCATCTGGAGTACTGCGTCCAGGCCTGGGGCCCGCAGTACAGGAACGACGTGGAGCTCTTGGAGAGGGTCCAGAGGAGGGCCACTAAGATGATCAGAGGACTGGAGCACCTCTCCTATGAAAAAAAGTTGAGGGAACTGGGCTTGTTTAGCTTGGGGAGGAGAGAAGGCTCCGGGGAGACCTCATTGTGGCCTTCCAAAATTTGAAGGGAGCATATAAACAGGAGGGGGAATGGCTGTTTACGAGGGTGGATAGTGATAGGACAAGGGGGAATGGTTTTAAACTGAGACAAGGGAGGTTTAGGTTAGATATTAGGAGGAAGTTTTTCACTCAGAGGGTGGTGACGCACTGGAACAGGTTGCCCAAGGAGGTTGTGGATGCCCCATCCCTGGAGGCATTCAAGGCCAGGCTGGATGTGGCTCTGGGCAGCCTGGTCTGGTGGTTGGCAACCCTGCGTATAGTAGGGGGGGTTGAAACTCGATGATCATTGTGGCTCTTTTCAACCCAGGCTATTCTATAATTCCATTCTATGTTACTCCTGAATCCCAGCAACAGAGCTTATATTGCATTCAGAGCTCATGAGCTTCAGCATCATTCATTCCTCTTGCACTAGATTGACCAACTCTTGAAGTCCTGCTTGCTTGGAATCAGCACCAATAAGAAGATTAAATGAAGCAAAACAATTGTATTTATAAAGCATGTCTCTTCTTATGGCATATGGGAGGAGGCATGTACAGTTCCCTCTTTCTCTATTCTGTTTACAAGATATACCCAACTCCTGTTCGTTTTGGGTAAGAAAAAAAAGACGACAAAGGCAACAAAGCCATACATAGGTAATAACACTTCTGGAGTGGCTGCTGGAAAAATAATAATAATAATAACGTATTACAAAGGAAGCAGTTGCTTTCCTTTCTATGTATTAACCCATTCCTCCCCAAATACTTTTATGTTCTCATTCCCAGCTGTTTATATGTTCGTGCTCAAGTGTTTCTTCAAGGCACTTGACTGGAGCAATCTTATTTATCAAATTGAGGTCAGACTCACTGTAGGACTCTTCACTCAGCCATTGGGCTCATCTCTAGCACTTCACGTGGGAAGAGAAAAGTTATCTCAGTAAGCGAAGACTGTAAGAATGAGATTTGACCTGAAAATTCTTATTTTAAGACTATTCTGGCTCTGCTTAGCCAGCTTATTTTTGACCACATATGATATTATTAAAAGATTAAAAGTTCAGCTCCACGGTGTCATAATTTTGTTATTTTTAAATTTTAGCACGCGTGCTGGAAATGCATTAAGGATAATAAATGTCTGTACACACAGTAATTTTTTCCATTAAAAAAAAAAATAAACAAAAGCAATTTTGGTGCAGTAGACCAAAACCAACCCAATAAAATCATTGTGTGAAGTAGCGGGGTGGGGATGGGTAGACACTGAACGTGTTTTGAATGAATTTATTAGCGCTATTATTAATAATTTTTAAAATAGCTTACTTTCATAGAGTCCCAGTGACATAATCCTTTAGACTGTGACCCGGCGCCCACTGGTGTCAATGTCACCAACTGGTGTCAGTAGATTAACTATCAAAAAAAGAAATAGATTTTAAAATACAGTAATTATTCTCTCAATTGAATAAAAATAAAATGTTCTTTTTGCATTGGAATTAAGGTCGTGGTAGTATAGGATCCTGGAGCATTTTTACCCACTTCAGGGTATTAGTCTGGAGAGAGGCAGAATTCCAGTTAGGAATAATTGCATTTATTCTTGCTGTGCTCTTTTTCTTCTTTTCCACTTCATACCTCCGTGTCCTTCCTGTAAATTAGCTGTGTTTCGGTAAATGGAACTTTTTTTGTTTGTGGAGTTTGCAAAGCATTCAGTGATTCCCTGTGGAAGAAGCATTAATAACTGGCATATTGGTGCTAATAAGTTGTGTGTTTTTTTTTTTTTCTTTTGAAATCACAATCAGAGTATGAAGATTTGCTGTGAATTGTAAAATTAGCCAAAGCCGCCTGGCATGTCGCTGCTGCACTTTTTCTCTTCCACATGACATATTCTTAACTAAGTCAATCATTTACATGGGCTTTAAATTTAATTTAAATGTAATGAATTTAAATTGGGCTTTGCTCTATTTCAAGGTTGTTGGGTTACTTTTCTGTAAGTTAACATTCAGCGCAAGGGATTCAACTCTAGCTTTGCACTTTCTGTTGCTCTTCCTCCCTCTCCTACCCCCTCCTCCTCCTTTTTTTCTCCATCTTCCCAAATCAAATCCAGCTCAACCGCCTGGTGGCCCAGGAAGTGAGTGGGAAGGAGAAAGGGGCAATGCAGTGGCAAGCGACGTGTGCTAGGCTAGGAATGTGAGGATTGGCAGCGACAGAAAAAGCATTATGAGAAAATCAAACATACATTTTCAGGAGGAACCGCGCGATTCTCCCTGTGCATTAGTGCCTATCTCAGTAATCATTCTTTTCCTCGATCGGGAGCCCACTTAATCCTCCACCCCATCGTCCTCCTCTATCAAATCTCCAATACTTCTGAAACAAATCAAATCAAGAATTAACCTTTCAGCCGTGAAACATTCCTTTGCTATGGTATGTGTGTCCCCTGTTAATCACTGCGCTGCAAAAAACATGAGGCAGAAAGTACTCTATCAGAGTTACTGGACTTATGCATTCTCTACATTTGCCCTTGTAAAAGTCCCTTGGTCCATCCCAGCAAGAATCTCATGATGCCTTTTCCCAAACATTGCACTGGCCCCAAACTGGACGTGATTCTGGAAAGCCACTCTCTGCCCATAGGTCATTGTGCATCTTCGGGGATCGCAGCCATATAAGGAGCATATAAACAGGAGGGGAAACAGCTGTTTATGAGGGTGGGTAGTGATAGGACAAGGGGGAATTGTTTTAAACGGAGACAGGGGAGGTATAGGTTCGATATTAGGAGGCAGTTTTTCACTCAGAGGGTGGTGACGCCCTGGAACAGGTTGCCCAAGGAGGTTGTGGATGCCCCATCCCTGGAGGCATTCAAGGCCAGGCTGGATGTGGCTCTGGGCAGCCTGGTCTGGTGGTTGGCGACCCTGCACACAGCAGGGGGGTTGGAACTCAGTGATCATTGTGGTCCTTTTCAACCCAGGCCATTCTATGATTGCCATGGTGCTGCTCGTTCATTTAGGGAAGGTTTTATTTATCGCACTTGGAAAGGGAGTATAAGGAAAGCTTACTCAAAGGCAAAGAGTTAAATTGAGTGATGTGGAGATGAATTCTAGGCAAAGGAAAGGTGAAGCAGGGTGGCTTGAATTTGAAGGGACTCAAGAGTGAGAGAGGGGGCAGTTTTGCATAGGATCTGGACTATGCCTCCCAGAGCCAGATCCCAGCATCTAGCTTACAGATATGGAACATGCAAACAGGATGCCTTAGATATTTTGCTTATTTTTGTGAAGTCTTAGTATTTTCTTGGTCATTTCTGCCATATCCTGTGCATTTAATCCAGGCTACCCACTGTCCATGTACGCTGGGTAATTCTATGCAGCGATGGGAAAGACTGTTCACGTCTTCAGTGTCCCCTCTGTGGAAATGCTTTCCTCTGGTTCTTTTTTTTTTTTTTTTCCCATGCCAATATCAGGTTACATTTTCTTTTACCTATTTGAAATAGGTATAAATTGCTATCATTCTATTTTCCCTCATCTGGATGTCTTCCCCCTAAAATAAGGTCAGTGGACTGCAAACATGTTAGTGCATTTAGTCTCCTTTCATCTTCAGCTAAAAACTGGGGTGCTACTGCCACAAGACTTAGTATTAGCTCTCTTACAGTGGCTGCAGGTTCCCCAGGGGTTAACAGAATGCTGGTTGCAAAGCCCAGAAAAAATATAGCAGCTCAATAGTAATGAAGTAACAATGTACTAACATAGCAAAAAATTGAGTGAAAATTAGAGCATAGCTGATTCATCACTGTGTTATTCTACTTAAACCAGTAGTGAATCAGAGCCAGCAGCTTGGGGAGAGGTTGTTAGAGTCTTTATGAAGTTTAGAGCCATTTACCAGCATACAGTCAAATTCATTTTGTTTCATTACGGCTATGATAACCTTACATATTTGGGGACAGCGAGTAAATTTTGTTTTGTTTTGGGTCCGTATATTGTTTTGTCTCTTGAAGGACAAATCTGTCGCTGAAGTTTCTCTGTGTTCCTGCCTAATAAGAGTCAGGCTGTAAACCTGTAGTAAAACAGTCGTAGCATCAAGGGGTATGCATAGTAACTTTTTAAGTGGTATATCATTTCTATGCGCTTGTAAATACAGCTGTTCTACCTAGTGTTGGTCTTGCCATATAATTAGACATACTTAGAGTCTTCTTGATGTAATATTTCTGAGAGTTAGGTAAATAATTTATAGGGTACTCTTCACAAATGGATACAATGTGAATTCAGAGCTAATCTGCTCCTCTGGAGGTACATAAAATTATCAAGCTTATACAAGAGCAGGCTAATTAGGAAGCAATCATCATCAACAACAGCTGTTCGTAGCTCACTGAAGGGCGGAGGCTTCTCTAACACTGTCCACTCATCCATTTCCTCTCCCCAGCTTTCTGAGACACAAAAGCATCTCCAGAGCTACTCCCATACAGCCATTCCTGCCAGTTGCTCCCAGCTCAGTGGTCTGTCTGTGCTGGCAGTGGGTTCATTTCTGCACCGTGTTATTGCCATCTCAGTGAGGATGTATGCATATCTGGGTCACGGGTGGAAGGGGAAAGATGGGGAATGTGTCCAAAGTGTCTTTCATCCCACCACCCCAAAAGGAGGATTCTGACCATAAGATTTTGGTTGTTTTTATATATATATATAGAGAGAGAGAGAGAGAGAGAGAGAGAGTAATATTTCAGTAGGGTTGAAAACTGTGGTAAATGCACAGTTAAATAGTAATAATAATAATAATAATAATTTCTATGACAGTACTGTTAAGAAGTAATGTTTGGAAATGGTGCAGTCAGTCCCCTTTCCTGACTTCACCTTTGTTCCTTTTAACCCCATCATGGGCCGTGTTTGACCCATTGGGTGGGAGAAGGCGTCCATCAACTTATACCTCGAAAGTGAAGTCATAAACCCTACAACATGAAGCATCCATGAACTTGGCAGATACCCTCTTGCCTTGTAGTCACCACATGGCACATAATGAAAAGCCAAGAAACGTATTCATTGTAGCTGCCTTAGTGCACATTGAAGTACCTTCTACTAGCAAATTTGTTGTGCTGGTAGAGTGGAGAGGTAGGAATTAGCTCTGGAAGGTCTGTGAAGAGAGAGAAAGAGTGGTGAGAGAGGTTTTCAGGATCAGTCAGCTCCAACTCCCTCCTAGTCCCCCCAGTAATTGGAAGAACCTTGCCAAAGTGTCGCGAAGCTCTGGATGGTGAGGGGATGATCTGTTGGCAGCAGGGTTGGGGGCACATGCTGCTGGAGGCAGCCTTTATCCTTAGGAATGAATGATGAAGAGGTTTTGTTTTTTTTTTTTTTTCTTTAGTAGGATAGGGTGGCCTCAAAACATTACATCCCTTTTCTGCTTTGTGTGAAGGATTCATCAGAGAATCCGTCAGCTGCCAAAGATCTGACCCTGGAGAAGGCCAGACTCCCCCACAGAGAACTGAGAGTTGCTGGTGGTCTTCTTAATTTCTTTTTGCTCTCCTCTCTGCAAAGCACAGAAGAGCTGAGAGGAAGGGAGAAGCTGACTGTCAGTGGAAATGCTTTGAGAGACCTCGCTAAGGATGGGGCTCTCCTTAGCAGATGATACTGCGAGTTGCAAAAGAGGAGACTAGGTTTGGGGTGAGGAAATATGGGTATCAGAAGAGGAATTCAGGGTTGGCAAAGCCTGCGACAGCTTTATAGATTAAACCACTGCCAGATGTTAATTGTTTTCTGTGTAGTTTTCAATTGATCTGTAATTTGACTGTAGATTCCAGGCTTTTATAATAAATTGTGTACAAAGCTAGCCACTTAAGGTGATAATAAAGACTCGAAGGCAGACAGAGTCATAAATTTGGACTTATCCAAGAGCAAGAGATGAGTTAGGGCCTCTCTGGGAGTGTTTTTTTTTCCTCTTCTTCCTGCTTTTTTTTTTGTGTGTGTGTAGAGAAATAGGGAGGAACTAGAGTTTCTCTGCTCTGGAGACAGGAGAGAAGCAGAAGGTTGAATCCTAGCTGTGCTGTAGGCACATTCCTTTCAGTGGATGATGCCCCAGCATCCATTTAACCTGGCAGATTAAAACCCCCATATGCTCTGTTAGGGCAGGAGCCTTTTTAGTGCTCAGATGTTCTCCTCTGTCTTTGTTCTTTTATGTGCATCCACATTCACTGGTGTGTGTGTCCATCTACTAACTATTTTGGCTTTTCACCGTGACAGCTGTTGGTTTGGCTTGTCATGGTGAAAGCCCTGCTGGAGGGTAATAACCTGCAGACCTTGCGTCCTGGTGCGGTGTCTTGCACTTAGTTTCAGAGGTGCTAAGACTGCCTGTGGACAGATACTTCTGTCTCCATCTCTGGCAACTCCTAGAAAGCAGCTGTCAGGCCCCACAAGATAAAAATTGGCTTGGATGGAGCACTTCAGGCCTTCTGCTCTTTCTGTCACTCTGTGAATGGGGCACAGAGGTCTCTTTGGTCTCAAAGAGTTATGATAGTGAGTACCTGATCGTGATTTGTAGCATGTAGTGCTAAGGCATTCAGGTGCATGGCAGAAGTTGGCCTCAGAGGAATGACACAGTTTTCTACTTGAAAATAGTTTTTGTCTCCCTACCAAAATGTTCTGCTGCATTCTTGCAGGAAAATGGAGCGATATGTGGATTACTCAGTGCTTTGAGTAGTGTCAAGGCTGCACATAGAACCCTCCTAGAGGAATATTGAAGAGGAGCCACAACTGGGCCACTGTGAGCTTGGCTCTGCTCCTGGACGTAGGGCACAAGAGCTCGTGCATCAGACAGTGGGAACTGGAATTGTTTTGGTGGCTTCAGCAAAGCTAAACTGATTAGCATCACCTGATTGCATGGCCCTTTCCCTTCGTTTTTTTTTGCAAAGGCTGACAGTGCGATAACAATTTGCAAACTGCTGAGGACAGCTGCTGTGCTGTTGGACAGTTCAGGGGAATCTGCCGGAGTCAGGAGCACCACGGGCCTGAAATGCCCATGGACATTTGAAACAAAAAGCACCTGGTTTTTCTCATCCTTGCCATACGGGGGCATCTCTGCAGCAAGTGGCCGAGGCTGTTTGAAGTCTGCCCACATTAGTTTCTGATGACACCAGAGCTGCTGTGAGCATTCTCTTCTCCTAGTGCCGTGCCTACCTCTGCTGCTGCTGCTACCATTCCAAGTTACCCCTCCGTCTCCTTCCAGCTGCTGCCACGCAAGCCTGTGCATTTTGATTATTCTATGTGCTCCTGCTTCAAAGGAGTATCCAGGCCAGGTGCCCACCTTACACAATCCTTCCTGTAGTGCAACCCCCTTGTTTCAAGTTAATGCTGCTGTGTGACAGTAAACCAAAGAAGGGGCCCTAAGATGCTGTGCTGATGCACAAACCCACTTGTGTGCCCATATCTCCCACTGAATGTGTTCACTGTGCTTCATTGCCCTGTGAGCTGCCACAAATAGTGTGCACGTGTGGTGTATGCTATAGGCTCTGAGGATTTTATTGTCTTGCATGCTCTGGTGTCTCAGTGATGTGCGTGCTTTCTGCATGCTCTTCTGCCCTGTGATAGTAGGCACCCTCTGAGAGCAGGATGGCAGCCAGCTGCTTGCTCATAATTTGGTGTGGACTGTCTGTCGCATGGGATTAGCTTTTCTGATGTAGTTTTCTATGACAAGCTTTCCTTTTGAAGGCATAGAATTGAAGCTGAATGCATGCAGAGCAGTGTTGTGCAAGGTGACGGGCTCTTGTATGTGTGTACCTGGAGCCATGCCTTTTGTCCTCTGAAGCTTAATATGAAATCCTCAGTGAGTTCACCTTAGACAAGCACATCTGAGGAGTTCTCCCCTGTATAAAAGGTCTTAAGATTGGACTTCTACAGCAGGGTATACTGTCTTGTAGAAGAGGCTGCTGAGAGAACTGAACAGCAAGAGTAGTATTTAATGCGTGATCCAGGGAGTGGTCAGAGATGGGAGAGCCCGGTGTGGAAAAGTGTGCTGTTAATTTACTCCGGTCTCCCTTTTTGTGGAACAGTAAATCCTCTCATCCAATAGTCAGTGCATCCTGCTGACAGCTAAAGCAATGACATTATTTATGCCCTGCAAGCACCCATCTGCCTGGGGACCCAAGCCCTCCTTCTGCCCCGCTCCTTTCCTTTCCTTTCCTTCCCTGCCCTGCCACAACCACCCACTTTATGACCTAAGAAAATGGTTCCTGTGAAGGCTGAAAGGCACCCAGCCTGCTAGCATTTGGAGAGCTATGAGGCCTTCCCCTTTTCAACTGGTCTTTGCCACTTGAAACGAATTCATGAGATCCACATTCCTTTTCTCATTGTGTGATCCTTGGAAGCAGAAGGCAGATGGGAAAGGCACACTCAGTTTCTACCTGCAGATGCAGCAGAAGCAGACAGCAGTTGCAGTTGAGGAATCTCTTACCTCTGTGCCTGTTTGTACTTCTTTTTTTCCCCTCCCCTGCTGCTCTCTTCCTTCAGGGTACCTCGCACTTACCACTGTGCTAAGTCAATTGTAGCCCTGTGACTCTCGATTGCCCTGTAGAGAGGGGTGGGCTGTTAAGTGAAGTAGAAAGGGTTGGTGTGTCGTTGCTTCTGCCTCGGCAGACCTATCTGAGAAAGAAACCTTATCTCAAGGACATCTCTCCTCCCACTTTGGAATCGCTCAGTCGGCTGGAGAGGAGCTTGAAATATGTCCAGTTCAGCTGAGCCCTGTGATGGGACTTTTATTGCTGCTAACGAGGCAGGTCACCGTGCAGAACCTGCCTGAGGAGCTTCAGAGAGGGTCCCCTTCCCTGCAGCAGAGATGCTGCTCGCCCTCTGACCTGCTCCTCTCCCAGAGGCATCACACCGCCCATGCTGTCATCGGACAGCTTGCCCTTCCCCAGAATCTGCCCCATGCCCTGTTTTAATTAAACAACCTAATCTTTTAAGTGACCCTATGCCGTGACAGCTGCTGTACGACCTGCAGAGTCCGGACGAGCGTAATTACTCACTTTGGAGACGCTGTGCTCGGCCATCCAAGTGACAGTGCCTTCATCTTCCTACTCGTGCTTTCCAGTACAGTTCCTCCTGCGGTGCCAGACCCAACCTCCAGCAGGTGGGATTTGCCCCAGGCACTCCTGCCTGGCTCTTATTTAAACCGCCTTCTGCCTGCAGTCCTTTGTGCAAAAACTCGCTCACAGCTCCATCCTTTCCACCGGCACCAGCTCTGAGTTCTCGACTGAGAGCCCACAGCTGGAGCCACAACGGTGATTTCAAGTGATTCCTCTCATTCAGCGGGAGATTTTGAAGGCCTGAATGGCCTGAGTTTGGGCCTTAGGCCAGCAGATTGTCAGTGGAACCTTAGAAGCCCCACAGCTTAAGGTGTGGAGTCTTCCACGGGGCAGAATGCGGGAGAAGGGGATGCAACCAGGTTTGGCTATCTGCTTCTCCGTGTCTGGGGGAATCACGTGCCTCACCTGAATGGCTTCATCTGCTGGGCACGTATCTTTATATATGTCAGTTTATTCTGTGCTGTAGCTCAAGGGCGTTTGAAGGACACGCTGCAACGTGGCAGAAAGGGATGGGTCTTACAGGTGGAAGGAGGAGGAGCTGCCATTTGTTTTGTCACTGGAAATTGTCTGATCCTGGCTGGATTCCTCCCGCTTCCCTTGGCAGAGGAGAATGTGCAGGGAAGGGGAAAAACCCGTCTCTTTAATCTGGAGAGTTGAAAAGGCCCAAATAAATAAGTAAATAACCTTGTTCTCTTAATATTCTGGGCTGAGTCTCTCTGGAGGGAAAATGAAAGGGGGGAATGAGAAAATCATAGTTTGTCCTGTTGCAGCGCGAATGTGTCATCACACCCATGCTTCTGGCTGGTGGGTTTGCTCATGAAATGTCCTTATTTACTCTCCCACGCTTTGCTAAAGTGTTTTTTTTTGCTGAGCAGAGTTGAAGCGTTCTTTACGAAGAGTTCGCTTCTCTCGGGCACTCTGTAGATGGCACCGCTGCGTCCTTTTCCAGGAACGGGAGCTGAGATGTTAACGTGGAGTACCGTTGCCATCTGCTGGCAAAGTGGAGTTTGTCTTCTCGTGAGTTCAGTTCTTACTGGCTTGAATGCAGCAAGGTAGCTGCAGGGCTGCTCCATTTCGGGTGTTTGAGTAGTGAAGCGTGCGTAGAAGCGTAGTAGGGCTTCTAATTTGGATTGATTTGTTTGTGCGTGGAGATCTCGTAGCCCTGGCTTCTCACTGCAGGACTGGCAGTGCAGCCCTTGCCTGGTGCTGGTCTTCCCGTTCCACAGAACGCTGAAGGGCTTTGTGAAGATCCCACAGACTGCTATGGGATGGAAGGTGTTGCCCCACAAAGCCTTGTGAAAAATGAGCTTTGCAGCCTCAGCTAAAGTACTGCGGAAAGGACTGTATTCCTCTGTTCGAGGAGGAGTTTGGATGGTGTGCACTGTGAAGATCTTTCTCAGATGCTCACATCCATCCCTGTCCTGGGAGAGCAGAGCAGGCCAACTTGGCATTGAACACCTCCAGTGATGGGGCATCCACAGCTTCTCTGGGCAGCTTGTGCCATTGCACCATCCACATAGTGAAGAATTTCCTCCTAACAACTAATCAGCACCTCTTTTATTTTAGTTTAAAATCCTTTGCCTTGTCCTATTGCTCTCAGACTGTTTAACAAGTTGGTCTCTGTCTTGTTTATAATAAGCTTCCCCTACTGGAAGGCCTCAATGAGGTCTCCTCAGAGCTTTCTCTTTTCTGAGCTGAACAAGCCCAGCTCCCTCAACCTGCCTTTGTAGGAGTGGTGCTCCAGCCCTCTGATCATCTGGTCCAGCAGCGCTGGCCCTTTCTCACTGCACTGGTTGCAGGAGGTGAGAGGGGGTCAGCCCTGCTCCTCTTACCCCAGAAAAATAAAGGCATCATTGATGGCCTTTCTCACAGCCTCGGTCTTCATCTCTAACTCTGAAGGGGGAATGAAGGTGAGGGGAGCACCCACCACGGCACAGCAGTTATTCTGCACAGCTAGGAGTGAAGCTCTGAACCATCCCTTCACTTACGCATTGGTACTAACACAGCTTCAGGCCTTGGTGAAAGCTGAAGATCATGATCCCCTTTGTCTCTCTTTAAGATATTTGCACAGATTGTGGCTGATCACACTGGAAGCAGGTATTTGATCCTAGGCTGGAAATGTTTGTGGATTCCTTCGGAGCTTCAGAAACGGTTGTGGTGGCTGGGAGAGGTGAAGGGATAAATAGGGAGATATGCTGCCCAGGGAGGTGATGGAGTCACTGTCTCTGGAGCTGTTCAGGAAACGTGTAGATGTGGCATTGAGGGACGAGGTTAGTGGGCATGGTGGGGATGGGCTGACAGTGGTCTTTTCCAACCTTAATGATTCCGTGATTTTCTGAAGTTGGTGAATCACAGATGCAAGCGCACGGGCCTCGTAGGTGAGAGCTTCCTAGAGGAGAGGGTAACTCCCCTTGTAGATAGCCAAAGGCTGAAGCACTGCTTTAATGGCTTCTGGCACTGCCCTTTCCTCATCAGCTTCCCATCCCTTGTGCTACCCATACGCTTCAGGCAGAGCGCTGCCAAGCAGAGGCTATGCTGCAGACACTGGCAATGAGAGCCGAAGAGCAAGGATGTGAGAGTTGCTAGGGAGAAATGGAAGAGAAAAAGTGGAGCATGTGGGTAGGGTGGGGGAATGGAGTTGCACGATGTGGATTTCTTTTTTCTGTTTCGTATTTGGTTGTGAATGTAGCAGTTTCGTAGTCAGCAGCAGCTGAATCTTCTTTGCCCATCATGGGGAATAAAACTCATGCACTTTCGCTCTTAACAACCTCACATAGCAATGCAGGAAGC
This sequence comes from Gallus gallus, assembly GCF_016699485.2. Classification (NCBI taxonomy): domain Eukaryota; kingdom Metazoa; phylum Chordata; class Aves; order Galliformes; family Phasianidae; genus Gallus; species Gallus gallus. The sequence continues at coordinate 81,870,378 of NC_052532.1, forward strand.
TGCAAAACACTCTCCAGACCCTCGCTTGTTGTGTAACGCCTTTTAAAGGATCCTCTTGGATAGAAGTGACAGTGGCAGCGTGTGAAGCCGTTTCTGTTCTCTGTGCTGCAGCCAACAGAGAGCAGCATCGTTACACGTCTCCTCACACACACAGGCAGTGAGGAGAAGCTGGGTATGAGCCACTGCAGTGCTTTGCCTCGAGAGGGAAGACAGCTCAGGAGCTTTCTTTGGGAGTGGTAGCCTTGGTCCATGGGGCACTGCAGCATCGACAGACCTTTGTGACCAGTGCCAGGCCAGGCTCTAAGATTTGGGCAGGAAACACAGATAATAAGCTGCAAGGCTTGTTTGTTGGTTTGTTTTAATCAGGCGTGACAGCGGATGGTCAAAATGTTTACCATCTCTTGTATTAGGGAACTAAGCTAGGTAGCACAAGGCTGTGCTCTGAAATACACTTCCCACCTGACAGAGAGAAGTCTGTTTGGACTTCTTGCCCATTTGTAGGATGGGGCTTGCAGCGCTACCCTGGCTCTGGAGGGTGTTGTGTGGATGAAGCATGGATGCCTGCAGGCTGTGGAGTGGGGAAGCAGGAGATAACTGTCCTGAGAGCAATACACTCCTCAGCCCTGGGGGTAAGTTGAGTCAGATCTGGATTGCAACCGGGTGGGTATGAGTGTGAAAGGCCACAGCAGGCTGTTATCTAGGAAAAGGCAGCACCTATCTATCTGGGCAGCACAAGATATCTATCCGTACAACATCTCATCTGCTAGAATTAGTGGCTAAAGCCATGCTGGTACATCGTCCCTTAATGCACACACAGCTAAAGAGGTTAGGGTGGGCAGGACCCACTTCCAAAATAGCAGATTCTTCCCCTGTGGCTGCAGGCACCGCCTCGATAGGGGAGCATGCTGTGGCTCACTGCTAACCCACCCATGCACAAGCCACAGAGAATTAGCCAGATGGTTTCACTAGAAAAAATCAAAAGCACAAAGCCATCTGCTCTCCCGTCCGGATGATCGTGAACTTGACTTCTTGTCTACCAGTCTAAATTGAATCTCCCAGAGGGCATGAATGTGCGTGTGTGCCCACGTTACAAATCATTGTGCCTGATGGGGGCAAGAGGACTGGAAACAGCTGCATCACTCGAGTTTCTTGTGGGCAGAAGTTTCCAGCATGTGTTTATGGCAACCTTTCCGCGGTGAGACAAACGCCAGCAAAACAGCTATTAGTCAGGGGAAAAACATCAGCTGGGAAGGCTGCAGAGTGCTGGCTGGCTCTGCCTGCCTGCAACCCAGGGAACGGCAGAGGGAGTGCTCGCATCGCTCTCAGGGATACATCTCCATCTCAACCAGGTACGAGAGAGAGCTGCTCAAGGAATGGGTTAGATGCTCCTGAAGATGCTCGTGGCTCAAGATGCTTGTGTCTGAGCTAATGGAGGAATGACACTGCCAGAGCAAGCAAGCCTTCAGACAAGGATCAGAGAGAAATGCGTGCACAGAGTGTAGGACAAAAAATTAGATCCTATATAGGGACTAAGTAGAGCTTAGGAGCCCAAATCCTTCCTCCAGCAGTAGCTAGAAAGCCTGATTTGGCCCTGGTTCTGTTCTCCCCTTTTAGATTTGTGTGTTCTTGTTAGGAAAGAAGTCTTCTCGCTGGAGCTGTTGTAGAAATCACGGCAGCAAATTCAGCACTGCAAACAAATGTTTGTATGACTGGAGCATAATTGTGTAGTTGCCAGCACTCACGTTCTGTTGTGAGCTGTGTAGTATTCTCTGTGTTCCCAAAGGCCTTAATGTTGAAGTCGCAATGATTTGTCTTTCACGTTTCTGGCCCTCATGCTTTAGACAAGCAGAATGGGCCTGAAAGGTTAAAAAGAAAGGAGGGGAATGAAAAGAACCCAACATCTGCTTACTGGGAAACAAAATGAAAGCCCATGGTTTTGTACAGTCAGGGGTTTGACTCCTGATTTTATTATCATTGTTTGTTTGTTTGTTTGTAATGTAGTATTGGTAACGCGGCACTGAGGAAATGTTGTGAATTTTGCTGGTTTCCTGGGAAGTCAAATTCCCTGGAAGCTGTTTTCATCCATTTGAGAATATGCAGAGCTACCACATGACCCTCGCAGTCACTCAGGAAAGATAGGTGCAAAATCCCAACTCACCGCTAACAAGTAAGGTGAAAATAAAAGATAGCTCGCAGAGAAAGAGGAACAAGATTCATCAAGACAAGCTCTGTTCAGCAAAGGCTTGAAAGTACAAGCTTTCTTTTCTGCAAAGAAATCATCCTGCTGACTTCAGTGGATTTTATTGTGTTCATATCCAAATGATTTTGAGGGGAAAATAGACTGGAGGAAGCTGGGAAGCACTAGTGGACAGTTCATGAATTGGAGGAGGTAGAATTAAGCTAATAAATGATTCATTCAGAATTGTTTACCCAGCTTTAGCTAGCATCAGGAGGGAAAGAATGCAAATGGGGCTGATTATCCAGCTTCACTCTGTGCCACTGAGTTGTTCTTGGCTCAGGAACTCTTCCTACAAAGGGAAGGCTTGCACACACTATCATTTGAGAACATTTATCACAGAATTGGACAAAGGTCTGAGAATGCACAGCAGGAAATCCTCATGGCAGAGCAGAGGGCTGGATTCCCCAGGTGCTCTTTCCTTATCTGCCACAATGCTTTAGTGTTGGTAACCATGCACATTGCTAGCAGAATTGCCTGAATGAAATTGCGATGAGGGAACTCTCCCCTAAGAGTTGAACACAATAAGGATTGCTAATAAAGGTACAGCACAATCCTTGTCAAGTAGCTAACTCTTTCTTGCAGAGGAAATAGCAAAGCTAAACTAAGAATACCTGGCTGATTCCCTGCAAAATCTACAGCCAGCCCTCTGTCTCAAATGAGGATTTTGGAGCTGGATCCACCCACCAGCTCCAGTGACGAGCAGCAGGAAGCCCAAGGCAAGCCTCGCACTGATGGCATTGCTCAAGACGACTGTGTTTGCTGTTCCTCAGTGCCCCCGAAGAAGCAACCCACACACAGAGATGCAGGAGGCAGGCCTGCTTATTTTGTGTTCTACTCCAAGCAGGGACTGCTGGCCAAAGAGAGGGCAGAGCATTCTCTTGGTGGATGTGACACGTGTCATTAGGTGGCCTTCCCTTGAGAACAAGTTCATCTGACAGAGGCATAGGACAAAGAACTGAGAGTGCACAGAAATGCTCATAACAATTTTTGGGGGGTTGGGGATGGATGCCCAGTGCTGTTTAAAATGCTAATGAAGTTACTAACAAAGCCGTAATGATGTTCCAGAGGAGAGGGCTATGGAAGACATGGACTCTCCTCTACTGGGAGTTTAAAAGAATAGCATGGACAAATGTCTGTCAGGGATGATTTTAATGTAGTTGATGCTTTGGAGGGAAGGGGTTGTGTAGGTCATTCGTCAGCAGTCTCCCAGCTTTATTTTATGGGATTCCAGTAGAGTGGGTTGTGGGGCAGGTCTGTGTAGTGCCCAAAGTGCCATCAGGTCTCTTGTGACTGCAGATGGTCAAGAACTCTGCTTTGCAGGTGGTTCTTGTCAGCATTGCTCTGGGATGTGGGGACTAATGATGTTGTAGGAGGAATGACAGCCACTCACTCATGAACTCGGCCGCCTTCAGCACCTTAAGTTGTCTTTGGAGGTCTCCCATCCACGAATCTGAATTAATGCTCCCCTGGAACAGGGAGAGAGAGACGGAAGGAGATTTATGGTGGTTTGCAAGCCTGAGAGAGGCACCATGACTAACAAGCTAATTAGCCCCTCAAAAGCTGGTAGACAAATGGAGAAGAGCCTCTGTCTAACCCTCAGCCATACATTTTGCACACTGCAAAGGCAACTTGCCTGCAGGGGCCAGTAGAGTTTGCCAAGAAAGAGACTTCATGTGCGCCTGCTTCCCATCTTGCCCCCTGCACCTCACCGTGGTGATAATAATTCACAAGGTTTCCTTCTAAACAAGATGTCTGAGGTGCAGGTGAAGGAGACTTTGGTGTTGGAGCTGGAATAACTGAAGCGTGAGCCTGGCGGAGGAGGGGCGCCGGGCAGCACTGTGCACCCTACATTTCTTGAGGCTCCTGCCACGCAGGTTTCAGAGAGAGGGAGCAGCCCGTTCCACCTCCATCTCTGTGAAATGGATGGAACGTAAGAAATGTTTTAAATAATTGAATAATGAAATGAATATATTAATGCTCGGAGAGCGGGAGAGGGCTCCTGGGTTGGACTCATTCAGGCAAACAGCCCCTGACTAGCCAGGAGAGAAGTAGGGTCAGCATTTATTCCTCAGGAGGGGATTGTTCAGTGGCTCTCCACAGAACCCTCCTTTTTCTCTCCCATTTCTTTGTTCAGCGATTGCAGCTGATTTTCTATCTTCAGGTTGTCTGTTCGGCCCCGCTCTCATACTTTGCTGTCTCTACATCTTCTTTATCTTCCTATAGCTTTACGCTGTTTAATCCTCCAAAACACAGGCATCCTTCTCAGTGCATATCCATCTCCAAGATGTATGTTCACCCTTATTCTGTAGCCACTTTGCTGCTTAGGAGCATTTAATTACAGGTGAGATTCATCTTGTCTCCAGATACGCTGCCTCTTGTTCAGGAGACAAGTAAATGTCGAACACCGAGTGCACTTTGTTTCTGGGAACACTTGCACGGCTGGCAGCTGGGCTTGGCGGTCCGAACCATCCCTCTGCTTATGCAGCAGCGCAAGCACAGAAACGCGTTGGGTTTGGTAAGTCAGGCAGTAAATGGCACAGGAGCTGGCATTAAGAACTGTTGAACTGCGATTCTAGTAAAAAACAGGGAGCGATATCAGGCTGCCTGCAAACAGCTGCTGCACAGTGTTTGGTACACCCCGCTCTGCCCACACCCCTCCTGCCTGCAGATGCCAGGCTGCCCATAGCAGCTCTGCCGGTGCCGCTGTCCACCCTGCAGCCTCCTGCCCTCTCCCCGCTACTTCAGGACTTAATTCCTCTTTGCAGAATCTGCGAGTGTTGCTGATGCGTGCAGCGATTTGTCAAAGCGACCGTTCAATTCCAGAATATTACGACAAAACCCGCTGATTCCTATCAAGTGTAACCTGAGTCATATTTCACATCCTAAATCCAAAGCGCTTAAGGAATCACCCAGCCATTTTTTGTTTGTAAATGTAAATGCAAATCATCCAGATACTGGCTTTGCCCTGCTTGAGCACTTCTTTTTCCCACTCAGATCTTCCTGTTTGGTTTATGTGGGGAGCAGAACCTTCGGAGTTCTTGTAGCTCTTGACTCTGAAGCCAGCAGGGCCCTGCTGCCTGTGCTAAACACAGCAGTTGTGCTGCTGCTGTGTTTTACTGAAGGTGCAGAGCTTTGTGTTGAAACCTAGGGTGAAATGGACAGAATATAAGAGCAGGAATGGGTTCAGAAGAACATGAGAAGAGATGAGCTGGCAGAAGCTAGGAGCTGGAGGCACTGATGGAAACTTTATTTTCCTCTTTTGTTGATGAGAAGATTCCACAGGTCAATATAAATGGGTAGCCTATATAAAAAAGCACACATAAAATACATATCTTGCCCAAGGAGGTTGTGGATGCCCCATCCCTGGAGGCATTCAAGGCCAGGCTGGATGTGGCTCTGGGCAGCCTGGTCTGGTGGTTGGCGACCCTGCACATAGCAGAGGGGTTCAAACTCGATGATCGTTGCGGTCCTTTTCAACCCAGGCCATTCTATGATTCTATGATATGCAAGATACTTATATAATAGTTATGGAAGTGGAACCTGGGTAGGGATCAGAGCAGCAGCTGGTGAGGAGAGGAGATGCTGATGGAGAGAGACAGATGATTTCTGGGTGCTGCATGCAGGGACGGGTGGGGAGGAGGAGAGCACCAGGCAGTTGAAAAGTGGCAGCTCTCTCCTTCATCTGGAAAGTTATTTCTTATGCAGAGTGAGTGTAACCCTCCAATGTGTCTTCCAGTTAGTGACACCCAGGAAATGTTTTATGGATGAGGCTCCATCACCTGTTAGCATGAAGAGGAGAAGGCAGAGCCACCGGTGATGGATGATCCTCTGGAAACTGCACCGTGTCCTCTGCACCTCCCGCTCTGTGCCTCTTTATCATGCAACATCGCAGCAGCATCCACCTGTGGCTGCCAGGATACTCCCAGTTCCCAGCTCCTCTCCCGCTTAACTTCCAAGATGTTCTGACATCTCCTTCTCCGAATCTGCCTTTCTCGGTCAGGGCTGTTGTCACCTAATGGATGAACCGTGGCCATTCCTGGAGGTGACAAAGGGATTGTTCTTCTCTGGACAGGTTATGTAGGACACTGCTTGTTAACCCTCACTTCTTCAGTGAGCATCCCAGCATAAATCAGACGGTTTTGTGGCTTGGGGGATAAAGGAGCAGGATTTTGCAGAGGATTTATTTTGAGCGGTAGTGGGTACACGCTTACCAGCTTGAAATCTTTGTGTGCAGTATTTTTTGTTTCTTTTAGTAAATACTCTCTTTCACTGCATCTCTGTCACCGTAAACTACAGCTGTTAATGACATGGGGAATGGCAGAAAATAACCGTGATGTGTATTGGAAACCCCTGGCCCCCAAACCAGATTATGGTGAGAGATGAAGTAAGGAGAGAGTTTCAGGGGTGACAGGCCAATCCCTCTGATACTGCTCGTTTGCTGAGCAGCCTCAAAATCCAAGCACTTGTCAGAACCTCATTTAATAAAAGTCATTTTCTGTATACATTTGGAAAATACAGACAGAGCCTAGGTAACTGGCCACTGTTTCAGTGTGTCTGTTCTTGGATGGTGCGGCCTCAATTAAACCTTCCTCTTCAGTCCCCAGCCATCAGGAGCTCCCTTCTGTGTCTGCCAACCCCAGTTTGCAGAAGCAGGTCTCTGACTGTGAGCTGTGTTATTGCCATGCCAACCCTTTCTTCTTTCCCGAGTCCCTGAGCCCCATCTTTGTTTTTGCTTCCTGCAGGAAGCCTCCCGCTAGCTCCTCATTAATCAGCCGGCAGTTCACTTCAGCGCATCACTTAGTCTCATCTACGTGGTACCCAAGCCTCCCTATCTTTTCTATTCCTCTGCAAACCAGAGATGGTTTCAGTGTATGAGAGTCCTGGAGAAGCAGCGCGGTGCTGGTACGCTGCAGGCTGGGAGCAAAACCCCAGGGTTGATTCAAGCATGCAGTTCTGGCTCCAGGTTGGGTGGCAATGGCTGTGTAGGTAAATTCCTCGAAGCTCTGTTACCTGCCTCCCAAGGGCTTCCCAATGGGCAAGTCCAAGTGATGCTAACAGGCTTGGGACCAACCTATGCCCACATTGCCTCTGCACGTAGCACATACAGTATCCCATACAGTAAAGAAAGCATCACACTACGAGGCTGAGGCTGTCCTGAACGCCTGCCCCAGCTCTCATCTGTAACACCCCCACACACACGGCTCACGTACAGCAGGCCTGATAGCAGGGGAAGATGAATGCCAAGGAATGTTGCTGTGGTAATCGCCCACCCCAAAAGGCAGAATTTGTCCTGATTGCCAGCGAGCTGAGGATACAGCCTAATAATGGGTCCTCGGGAGCAAATTCATTTCAGTTTGATTCCTCCTCACCCCCCACCCCTTCCTTCGCCTGAGTGTTTAGCTCTGAAAAGAATAATTTATCAAATCATTTTTCTTCAACTTCGGAGGAGGAAGAAAAAGGATGGAGGGGGAAAAAAGGGCCCTTTGCTGTTTTAATTGCTTTGCGGTGTACTTGTGAGAGCGGAGCCGAGCTTATCAAAGCTGGTGCAGCTGAGTCCCTGCCACTCGCTAATGAGAGCTGCCACGTGAGCAGCCACGCTCCTCCGATGGAGCAGATAGCGCTCCGACCAGGCAGGGTTCGCTTCAGTGAGGAGCTATGGAGTTGAAGCAGGGGGGGGTTGGGGAGCTTGTTTTACAAGGACTCGGAAATCAATTTAAGGGGGTTGTTTATCTTTTTTAGAAAAGGCAAAATGAGGCGTACAGCCTAGGATGTTGTTGGGCTTGTTTTTCTGATGATTCATTTCTGAGTCAGGTGTCAGAGCCTAGGAAGAAAAAGGAGGGATTTTTTATTTATTTATTTATTTTTTTTTGGTGGGTTTCTGTGTGGTTTTTGTGTTTTATGTTTTTTTTCCTGGAGTGAATAAAACGCAAGGAACCAGCCGGATTCCTGGAGCTCGTTTGTTTCTCTCTGTGCCCGAGGGTGGCTTTCAAGACTTGGGTGCTGTGGCCGCTCCTCAGAGCTACTGTGGAGGGTAGGGAGATCTAGTTGCGGGGTTGGGAGGGCTGCTTAAATTGGTGGTAGCTCTTCAGCGCCCCGGGAACAGTCCTGAACCTCTGGCTCAGGATCATTCCTGCTGAGTCTTAATCTCTTAGTACAGTTTTATGTCATTTCTGCTAAGTTTCAACTGACTGCAAGCCGGTTTCTGGCAGGTGAACGTTTTACATTAGCTGCCAAGGTTCATGAGTTATATCACAACTAGCATCCTGACCTCCAGCATCTCTAGGTATATAGGATTGGGTTTTGCTATTGCATTTTAGTCACAGACACCTCGCAGCTGTTCTTCATTCAGCACTAGTGAGGCTGCACCTCGAGTACTGTGTCCAGTTTTGGGCCGCTCGCTGCAAGAAAGACATCGAGGCCCTGGAGCGTGTCCAGAGAAGGTCAGCAAAGCTGGTGAGGGGTCTGGAGCACAGGCCTTATGAGGAGCAACTGAAGGAGCTGGGATTGTTCAGTCTGGAGAAGGGGAGGCTCAGGGGAGACCTTATTGCTCTCTATAACCACCTGAAGGGAGGCTGTAGTGAGCTGGGGGTCGGCCTCTTCTCTCGTGTGACTAGTGATAGCACTAGAGGGAATGGCTTCAAGCTGAGCCAGGGAAGGTTCAGGCTGGATGTTAGGAAATACTACTTCTCTGAAAAGGTGGTCAGGCACTGGAATGGGCTGCCCAGAGAGGTGGTGGAGTCACCGACCCTAGAGGTGTTGAAGGAACGTTTGGACATTGTGTTGAGGGACATGGTTTAGCAAGAACCATTGGTGATGGGTGGATGGTTGGACTGGGTGATCCTGTGGGTCTTTTCCAACCTTAGCGATTTTATGATTCTGTGATTCATTTGTCTGCACCAAAAACTTTCAACACAGCTACCAGTCCTTGACCAACCCAAATAGACCAGGTAACCAGCAGCTAGCCCAGTTTTGAGTGGCAAATTGGATCAAGTGTCATCCCAAAGTCCTGTCTGGCTTTAATTATTTTAGGGTTCTGTGGTTATGTGCTCCCGCTCTGCTGAGGATGAGTCTAGGGTACCCCTGAGTGAACTGTGTCCTGGATTGTACCCGTCAGTGAAGATGACTTCTCCCAGCACAGGGTTCAGCCCATCATTGCAGGCAGGAACGCAGGGTGTGAAGGAGGAGGCTAATATCTCTTATTTAAGTTCCTTTTCTGTAAAATTGCTCCTGTCCCTCCTGGCTGTCAGCACACTTAGGTTTCACATTTTTAATTAAAAACTCTACAGCTGAAATTTCTGTAATATTGTGAAAGCAGAAACTGAATTTTACCTGACTGCTCGTCAGTTCCTTCCAATGAAGAAACAATGTCAGTTCTCTAAAATACCAAACGTGAATAAAATATGCTTCCTTTTCCTTTTTTTTTTTAATCTTTACTTAAAAAAAAAAAATAGTTTCATAAAAAGCTCTCTTGAAAGCAATGATGGGACAATCTATTATTAAATGAAACAAATCAATATTAATGCAATCCGATGGCTGAGATTTGCTTGAGTAGTATTTTATATTCATGTGTATGCTGTTAACTCTGCCTTATTAGATATCCGCAACATGGGTGAGTTAAGGTTGCTGTGGGAACCATTATTTTTTTAACTTTCCTGACTTTTACGCAGGTAAAGTCAACCCCAAGCTAGCCTGCATTAATATCGTGTCGTTTCCTTGATTGAAAAAAGTGTTATTGTCTGTATCCCTGCATTCAATTGCATGTTCAGCCAAAAAGGCTTCGATCCATAGCCCCACAGCAAAGAATTTAGAACACTTGAGCTGGAGCTCTCTTTTCATAGACACGGAGGAAGAATGAAGAGATCTCTTTCTTTCTTTTTTTTTTTTTTTTTTTCTCCAGAAAGCATTACTCCAGGATGAGTGCAGAATTCTGCATTATGTCAGCATCCAACATGGTGGGAAAATGATGTCAGGCGTGGGCTGTGCGTGTCACCAAGTGAATGGGATGCTAGTATGAGGCTTCGTTATGCTCTCTGCTGTTCCAGTACATCTTCCTTTCACTATGCCTTTTCCTGAGCGTCAAGCTTATTCAGAAGGAGTGAATCTAGTGGGTGGCACCATGCTCACAGCAGGGGGCTGGAACTGGATGGTCTTGAAGGTCTCTTCCAACCCAAGCCATCCTATGACTCTCTGATGATTCTATGAAATTGCCTATTGCTAATTATCTACAACTTCACAACATTAGTGTCTATAACCATATTGGCTGCAGGCTCTTTATAGTCAATGGAGTGAGATAGCCAGGTAGGAAACTGTTTATCTGACATTTTCATCTCCTGTACTCAACAAGATGGGATGATTCAGCCTTTGGAAGTCCATATTAACCCTAGGAGAGCGGTGTACCTCACCAGGAGCTTTCTGTATTATACATGACCAAATTTAGCCCCTGTACATCCACAAGTAGATAGCAGTCATATAGAAATACACCCAGTTCCAACATTAACAGACTAAATACATGTATGTGGGCATCGAATACTGCTTATCTATATACTGCTTATCTATTTGACTGTACAGAGATTAAAACAAAAACATCCCTAAACCTGGATGGAATGCTGTTTTCGTACAAAGCCTTTGTTTCTGGTACCAAAACTGGCTTGCAGTTCTCTGCAAAGCCCTGCTTTGTGCAGTGGGGACGTGGCCTCAGAGCTGTTTATTTTACTGGATATGGCTTGCACTGTTTAACAGATTTTCAACTACTTCTAATCAGCACGTGAAATTTTAGCATCACTATGAGTTTAGCTAAAGCTGGAGCATAAAGGGAAAATAGCAGTTCATCTGTTGTAACTGTTAGATAAGGACATGTAAATCTGGGAATAGATGTGGAAAAGAAGAACCTGGAGCTGGCATCCCACGTTGATCTACTTGGGAGGTATTGGAAATAGCAAATCAAGCCTCTCTGTGTGGGAAGCAACCAGTCATTAAGACTTGGTTGGCCTCTTTTGGATAATAATGCTAGTCAAAATGAGTGGTGTTATTGATAGCAGTCATTTTGTGTAGGAACTGAAAAGACAGCATGAATCCCAGTTTAAGGTGTATGTTGTAACTCTGCTTGTGCAAGGGGATAACTGTTCCAGTGGTCAACTGATCTCCTGTAGTATGTCGTTTTGGCTGTTTAGCAGAGGTAGGACCATGCACACTATTACGGTGTGTTACAGAACTACAGAATTTATTATCTTGTGCCTTTGTTGGATGGTGATGCTCTTTGCAATGATTTGTGTTTCAGAAGGACAACTTTAAGCCAGTCAATATGATCCTTTCAATACAGAGACGGAATTTCCTTGGGGCCAAAGCAGTTAATAAAAGTTAAGTCATTGCATAACGGGACAGGAAAAAATGCCATGTGACTGAGATGGCCAATTAGACATCATGAATATTCAGAACTCTCTAATCGAATGAAAGCTCATTACAAACACTCAGACTGAAATTTACTCATGTAAAATATTCATTGAACAATTTTGCATAAATAAATAATAAACAATAATAAATGCATAAAAAATTGTTCATAGACCATCTATCAGCTAGGGAACAGGAAGGACAGAATCTGCTAAGTAAACTGAATGTAATGAGTAATCTGCCTACTGCGAGTTCTCCCGTGGTAGGTCTGTTGGGGAGATCTGATATGAGCATCTCTCCTCTGAAAAGATATGACAGAGTCTGAAATTTCTCTGAACATGTAAACTGGAGAAAACTTACAGGAGCAGAGAGAGATTCAAACCCATTTCCACTTATGAGCAACAGCAGCCTCTCATCCAGCCAGCCAAGGTTTACAAGACTTCTCCTGATGCAGAGGATATGCTCAGCTTCACCTGTTGTGGCAGAGGGATGCTGAGCGAGGACAAAATTGAAACTGTAGTGGGTGTGAGGTGCAAGGGAATGCATATTGCTGGACACATGCAAACAGACTGTAAACAAACAGAAAAAGGTCAAAGCTGTCCCAGAGCTGCATATGAAATAAATGCAAATGACCGCATCCTCTCCGCCTACCTGCTTGGTTAGCAGGGCCAGGGGGAGGAGGGGAAGAGCGATCAGAATGCTGTTCCAATAAAATGTGAAAGCCAAAATCAAGAGCTGTTAGGAGAGAAATACCAAGGAAAGGGTGCTCTGCTCTGACTGGAGATGACTGCAAGTGGAAAGGGCTTACACTCTGACCGTACTGTGGGGATGCCCATCTGTGTAGCATCTGGCTCTTGGGAGGTCTGTGAGACAGCCTGACCTATTGAGCATGGGCTACACAGGAGCTGTGTCTTCAGGGCAACTTTTGTTGTTTGCTTGAACAGACGCCAGAATAGCAGCAGCCCACTCTCCAGCTGTGCCCCATCATGGGAGCAGTGAGCGGGACAGTGATAGGGATACAAGGTGATTGCATAGCCCTTCGTGCTGCCCAGTAATTAGAATGTAAAGGTGGTTTGTAAGGGTTAATTTAGTGAGATTGCTTACAGTCCCTCTGCTTACCCTGAGCCGAGGTCTTGGGCTGTTCAGTGGTGCCACCTGTTTTCTTTGGCCTTCGGGAGGCATTCAGCATCTCTGCTGATTAGGGCAAGGCAAGCAGAGCGGGTGGGCTTTTATCTGCTGTCATGCCACGTGTCCAGTTCCCAGCAGGTGAATGTGTGATGCTAGCATGAAGAAAAACCATCTCCCATTGTGAAAGATGGTTTCTGAACCCCGGGATTTTCTACTGAACTGGATGATCGTGTGTCTTTCAGTCTGGAGTTTTGAACTTTCTTGGTTGGATTTTGGTTTGTTGGAGAGAATCCTCCTCCTTTAACTGTTTGCAAATCCCTACCCTGTTATCACAAGACAGTTAACTGTCTAATCACATGGTTTTATTGCATGCTTAGCCATGAAACACCCCATCCTGCCAGATGCTCTAACAGACTGTATTAGGGAAATAATAACAAGGCAATTCAGAAGGCTCGTCTCATAGCTGCTGGGTAATTTAGTGACCAGGCTGTTCTGTAATTTTGTTGTCACTATGGCTCTGTGGATTTGGCTGGGAAAAACTGTGTCAACACATGTGCCATTTGCCATGATGGACTGTGCGTTCTCCGGCCACGCTGCATGGGGGGGAGTTAGTATATGTGACAACTGGGGGTCTGCTCATTTCTCTTTATTGCTAGTCAGGGTGGATCTCTGCAAGGTGGCTGATCATTGCTTTCCTTGCTAGCTGCTTTATTGGAGAGATCAAACACAGAAATTGTAGTGTGGGTCGGTGCTTCTCCTCATCTCTACAACTGGTATTTCCAGGGGAGGACTGGTGAACGTGGGCAGCGTGAGGAGAATGGGAAATATGGGATGGGAACTCTTTATCTGTTCAGGACGAAAAGTTATCCCTGGGGCTCTGTCAGATTAACATTTCTGCAAGCACCAGGATTTATCGAAAAGAGGAAGGCAGAGAATATATTAAACCATCTGTTTCCCTATTGAAACACACTGTAAGGCAGGACAGAGATGAGTGTGTCTCCTTGTTCATGGCTGCTACGTAACCGTGAGAGATGGGAGATTGAGTGCTGGCAGGAGACATTTAAAGACAAGTAGCATTCGGTAGGAGCCTCAGTAAATTCATATTTACTAGCAAAGGAGGAATAGCAGCATATGAGCAATGTGCAAGTGAGAAATTTCTGTTCCATCAATCCTTGTCTGTGCTCTGTGCCTCAGCATGAGCTCAGACATGGTCATCGGCTTTCTTCAGCCCCACTCTGCCTGGTCAGGGCTTGGTCTGAACAAACCCTCTTTTCCTCGAACCCGAGTTGTAACCCCTTGGTAAAAGCACAGCTCCCTCCAGGCAGTGATCAGAAAGCCACCTCCAGTCATGCCACTCATTCATAACTCATGTCTCAAATAGACTGCTAAACAAACGAGAGTGTGGGTGCTTCACCTTGTCCTTGTGCCACAGCAGATGGCTGAACAGCACATCCTGCCAAGCAGAGGGTGGCAGAAGCTCAGCCCCGGTTCTGGGCATAAAGAAGAAAAGGGTATCTGTATGGGTGCAGAGTGAGTACCAATAAAGGGAGCAGTCCTCTCAGCTTTATTGAGCTGTACTGGAAGAAGCGTCTGTTTTGCAGCACCTATTCCTCTCCCAAAACGACCATAAAGATTACTGCTTAGTTGTATTTTTATCTCTCTGTTCTCACATTTCCTTCATCTGGACAGCACGAGAGGAAAGGCTTCAAAGCAGGCCTCCAACACTCCCCAGATATCAGATGAGGAGTATTTGTGTTTGGGAGTGCTCAGATCTTTAAGATAAATATTGCTTGCGCTATGTTCAGTGGAGATTGCAGGAGGAAAGCATCCACGTTTACAAAGGAAATGAACCGCCCGGTCACTACGTTTAGACTGAATGGAAGGTGCTCGAAGGAAGAGGTGGCAATTAGGGGGCTTGTTGGGCATTTGAGAGATGAAAGTTCAATTCCCTGCTGTGTCATAGACGACCCATTTGTCAGGCAGGTCATTTAGCCCTCCATTCCCTGAGTTCACCACTGCAATATGACAGCGGCATCCACCTTACAGAAGCATTAAGAATGCAAATATGCTACCCCGAGGTACTGAGATACCATAGAAAGAAAACAAGAAAACACAGGTACCTAGAGTGAAATATGGCCCCATAATGCACCCTAGCAGTGTCAGAAACCATGCAGTGACAAAGGTCCAGCTGACGGTCTAGCTACAAGACTGCAGGCAGTTAAACAGGGGCTGTTTCCTGCTCAGAGCTTTGACAATGCTTAGCATATTACAGAGTGTTCTTGGTTGCCTCCTAGACATTACCATATTATTAAATAATCATCTACTGAAATTCCTATAATAAAAGTGAACGAGCTGGGATTTTTCTCCTTCTGTTTCTGCTGCAAGAGCACAGTCTAGCATACACCAAGATGTGCCCCGTACAGATGTCACGGAGAGCAGGTCTTGCACAGAGTTAAGCAATTCTAATGCCTGTTAATCAGTGAAGGTGCTGCTCAAAGGTGGAACGAGGTGGCATGTCCCTGTGCCACTTCTTTAGCAAATGATACGTATGCCATCATTTTTAGAGAAAACAGTTCCGTTCATAGAGCTCTGATGATCTTAGCAAGTGCTGCCACTGCTGCTGGGTTTCTGCAAGCTTATGCTGATTTAGGAACTGTTTCTTCTCTGGAATGCAAGTTACAACTCATCCTCTGGCTGGCCCAATCTTCTGTGACTGGCCTTCAGCACTGCGGCTTCCAGAGAGCTCAGCAGGAGCAGGGATGCCTGATAGGCACATCAGCAGAAAGCTGTCTCCTGGCTAGCAGCAACTGCTCTATCACAGCAGCCCACAATGTGGGCACAGCTGGGGCTGTGCTGTAACTCCTTGCTCTGCTTGAGTCAGCACGGAGCTCCCTCATGATTCACTAGCTCAACATAGAGGCAAGATTGTGTGGGGTGCAGCCACATGTATGCACGTGAATTGAGTCTCCTACCTATGTCCTCTTGAAGTCCTGCACTGTAGGACCAATTTGTCACGTGAATGGGGACTCGATACAATGTGATGCAGTGATCTATCTTCACATCCAGGAAGGGAGTATGCACATCCACAGAAACACTATGCCTTTGTCAGAGGGCTGGAGCACCTCTCCTATGAGGAAAGGTCGAGGGAACTGGGCTTGTTTAGCTTGGAGAAGAGAATGTGGGGAGACCTCATTGCAGCCTTCCAGTACTTGAAGGGAGCATATAAACAGGAGGGGGAATGGCTGTTTACAAGGATGGATAGTGATAGGACAAGGGCGAATGGTTTTAAATGGACACAGGGGAGGTTTAGGTTCGATATTCGGAGGGTGGTGACACACTGGAACAGGCTGCCCAACGAGGTTGCGTATGCCCCATCCCTGGAGGCATTCAAGGCCAGGCTGGATGTGGCTCTGGGCAGCCTGGTCTGGTGGTTGATGACCCTGCACATAACAGGGGGGTTGAAACTCAATGATCATTGTGGTCCTTTTCAACTCAGGCCATTCTATGATGCTATGATTTTACTCCCCATTTTGAGTTCTGGACAAGCAAATGAGAGCAGTGCTGAAAGTCAGGAGCTGGGGATACTGCTAGATGGTCAGGGCAGAGAGATTAAAATCCCTGTTTGCAAGCAGACGTCTAACAGGAAATCTTTGGGAAAAAGAAGATGGATGTCCATGGGAGACTTCTGTCCAAGCACAGACCTATAGTCTGGTGACTCATCCCATCTTCAGTGTGACCAGAGGTTGATTGGAGACAGCTGTCAGTCACTTACGTTGCATCAACTTTGGGCTATGCAGTCGAACAAAGGCATTTTTCAGCTTGTATTTCGTACCATGTGCAAAATTAGTATACACTCTGAACTGCTTGTATCCGCATCTTTGGTTCTTTCATCTCCCCATTAATCATTTTTAGACTTTTTTTTAAATTCATATTTTGAAAGTTTCTCATGTTAGCTTAAAAAAATATACATGGGTTTTGGTACTTGCTCTTCTACTACCATGGAACAGTGAGTTTCACAGGTTCTTAAGTAGGCACAGTGTGACACAGAAGTGCAATTAGTGAAACTACACTGAGTGCTTTCCTATTCCTCTCTTCTGGGTCACTGAACAGTAGCATACCATTCATATTTGAGGTGCTAGGGGTAGTCCTGGTTTTGAAATGGCAAAGAGCAATAGCATGTCCCCAGCAGCTTAGCAGTACAGAGAGATACATTCTCTTCTCTCACTTCAGGGTATTTAAAGCTGCTTTCCTGTTATGCTTCTGCAGTCAGAAATGGACCTCACTGCCTTTTTCCTTCCTCCTAGCTCTCCCCACTTCCCTCTTTATAGCTGTAATAGCTTCAATGAGGTTTGAATTCAAGCTTTCAATATCCCATGACCAAACCTCTGCAGGTAGCATGGCAAATTGGTTTCCATGCCTGAGATGCCTGCTTTCATAGAGCACGTTGAGTCATTGTGCCAAGGGAGGAAATGGAGCAGCCTCAAACTAACCTGGGAATATCGACTGACTCCAGAGCTCCTGTGGAGGAAGTAAGGAGGGCCGGCAGTAGCCCTGATTAGTTACCCTACTGGATTTTAAACTGGGTTTTGGATGAAGAATTTACTGGGAACTCTGTGTCCTGGATTTTGTGCAAATCAAACTACAAGTGAGGCCAGCTTCAGAATTACTGGAGCGCTGAATAAATTGTGTTGCTGTGGCTGCAAGTGAGCACATAAGTCTAAGTCCTTGGCACCCAGTTGTCAGGAGCAACAGCAACTAAACACAGCAGTGAGAAGAGGAAAGAGTTTACGGGTGGAACGGCATGACACCCAGTGTGTGAATTCTGGCTGCTGCATCCAACACGGACACACATGCACAGGTCTCACAGCTGATAAGCAGGCAGCCCTGCCTGGCAGGTGATGCAATCAGTGTGTGCATGCTTCTCACATCTCTCCAGGTGGCTCTCCCAGCTTAGGGCTCCTGTGGGCCCCACAGGGTCCTCTCCAACCCCTCTGCAGTGCTTTGTGGGCAAGTTGGCCCTGAGAGAGCATTCTGGGGACCAAGCAGGAGACCACTGGGATGGATTAGCCAAGCATTTTCCCATGGATTGCCCTGCCACGGAGCCAGTCTGTATCCATGACAGGTTTACTCTACTAGCAAAACCCCAAGAGACTTGCATGACCACTTAGACTATAAATCTGCCCCTTTAATACATTTAGTCTGCAGCTAGTCATTTCTCTCCTGTGATGTTTCTCATCTCTTTTCTTCACTTCTCTGCTTCAGAGTTGCCTTTAGTCCTGCCTTTTTTTTTCCCCCCTCTGATTTCTTTCCCTCCTCCTATCTTTCTCCTCTGGTGACAGAGTCCACTGAGCAGTCTGATTGCCACACTGGGGTTCAGGTCCTGCTGTAGGGTGGACATATTGCCTTGCCTTTTCTCCTTACCTGCTACCTCATTTTAAGATGCTTCTGTAGGCACAAAATGGAGCACCGTGACTAGACAGATGCATTCTAAACCTATTTATTAACCACCTCTGTGACAGTCCTCGTTTCCCTTTCAGGAGTGAAATATGTGTCCATTTCTCTTTTCTACCAGTTTGTCTTATTTTGCATCTTTCTGCATGCCTGCAAGCAAGGTAAAATGCCCTCGTACTGAATGTGTTGGTGAGAATCCTTCACAGTTTGAGCACAGAAGGTGCTGGCACCTTGTATTTGCAAACAGTTTGAATGTTGTTGTTTTTCCTAGCATCTGAAAAGTAGGCCATACTGATGGGTTCAGAGTCCTGGAACCTAACATCCTACTTCTCTTCTGCCTCTTCAAAAAGCTCGGCAGGTGTAATTTCACAGCCCTTCTACCCCATAGGTATCCAAGAATTCACTTGGAAAGGGCAGAAATGCCTCGCTTCCTAAGGCTTGCGCATTTAATCCACCTGATTAGGGAGGTTAAATCTCTTTATATTTCATGGATGTGTCTGTATGCGTATGTGCCCACCAGTGCACTCACACGTAGAAACAATTAACCCAATACCCACGTGGCTAAACAGAGAGGAGTGTTGAGGGGAGAATGACCCGGCCCTATTGGGGCCACAGAGGTAAGGCGAGGGAGGAAGCCCTTCTCCTGTGCTTGCCAGTGGAACTGATATGTCTGGGAAGGGAGGGGAGGTGGCAGCCTCGTGCTGTCTGTGCTGGTGGAGCAGCTTCCATTGAAGCCAGAGCCCTGCTGGGGGTAAGCCTGAGCCCATTGAAGAATCCCTGCTGCAGCGCGAACCTTTCTCCTCAGTGCAGGGCATTGCATAAAGCTACCATCTGTCCTTATGTGATGTGGGTTCTTAACAGCACCAGCATCCACAGTGAATTTATAGCGATATTTCATTTAATCCCCTTGGCATGGCTTGCTCGTTGTTTTGCCTTCAAATAATGCAGCAAAAGGAAATTTCCTCCATGTTCTCTGTTGCTGGCCCTGATTTGGATCCGACATTGACACCATTTGGAGAGGAGTGAGGGAAGGGAGTCATTTTCCAGTTTCACTGCTGCTCTTTTTTTTTTTGGGGGGGGGGAGAGGCAGGTGCTGGGGGATTGCCATACCTGGATCACTGTGTTCAGGAGTGAGTTACTGGTCTAATAACACCTTCTTTGGCATTGGCCAGAGGAAGCTATTTCAGTAAAGCGGAGAATGGCAGTCATTCTATGCAGAGAAAGCAGTAAATTGCAGCAGTGCTTGGAGAAAGAGCAGTGAGACCTCCAGGCTGAACTGGCACAGTAGCATTTTGCAGGACCCGCTGTTTTTAGCAGCAAGCCTCAGCTTTTGACTTAGAGGGCCACAGGGCAGGTTGTACGCAGAAGAAATTGAATGTGGGATCATGAAGCCTGACTTAGCGAGCACGGCTTTTCTGGGCTCCACAGACTTGCTCTGCCAGAGTGTTAGTTCGCCTCTCATGGAATATCTTTCAGCTCTTTTCCTACACCCTTTGGGAAGCAAAAATATAGATTGCATATACTGCACAGGGAGTGAAAAAGAAATAAATCTTCTTCATGCAACCCAAACGTCTTCTCCCACATCAAAACATCTTGGTTGCAAAGTCGAATAGCTTTTGTCATTCTCTCTGGGCAAAAACACACTTCTGTCTTTCAGAATGACATGAAGCTCTCATGTCTAGCCAGCTTGGTGAGAAACACTGAGTACGTACAGATGGTTTCAATTCTGCCTAAATTCTCTTGGTTCTCCATAGCTGGCTCTAGCTTTCCCGATGGTCACACCCAGAAGTGTCAACAAGGGTAGAATCAAGACTGTTCAAATTTGGCCCCTCGTCCTTGAGTTTTTGATTCAGTGGTCAAGACCACTGCAGGTACAGGGCTGTATCTTGGCTATCCTAGCCAAAGTAGCTGGGGAAGGGAAAGGTACAGCAAGACTAAAAAGCTGTTCTTGCCATTATATTTTTCAGAAAGTTTGCAGAATAGTCTAAAAGCAATGAAATATCAAACATTGTTAACAGGAACAGCTCTTTTCTGACTCTGTGAAAAACGCATAGTTCCCTGTTGATCATTATCATAAATTGCATTATATTCTACTTCTCAGTCTTTTTCATTAGGAGATCCCAGGGCTCAGCTGCAAATGTAATGCCCACATCTGCAAAAAGCTAAGCAGCCCATCTGTATTCACAAGCTGGTATCTGTTGTTTCATCTCTGTTACGCTGCCTTTATATAGTTTCCATAGGTTGTTCCATGCCAGGCTGCTGCTGTTGCGTCCAGACATCCTGGCTTCAAGTAACCATAAGCTTCTCTTGGCCTGCACAGGCTGTTTGCCTCGCATTTCTTTTTTTCTGCCCCTGCCCTGTTTCATGTACTTTTTGCCCTTTCCACAGAAGCTGGGCCTTACGCCCTGTGTGCTGTAAGCCCTGGAGCCAGTCCTCACTGCTCTGGAGCAGGGCACACCTTTTATTAGAGATCCGGCTTTGTAGGCAGGGTGAGTTTATAGTCCCTTTCCTCAGGGACGCATCATACTTAAAGTGAAAATTATGTGCAGATACATTGTAGAGATTCGGAAATCCCAGACATTCTTTACCTTTACTACATGAGTATGTGCAAGGCATGGAAAATCATACATGGCAGTTACCTTTCCCTGCTGGCCCCTCAGGACGCTGTGTTCCTGTGCCCATCAAAGACCTCACGGCCTTTGCGTTTCCACCTTCCTCTCCAAAGGCTGAGGGAATGCTCTGGCTTTTATAAGAACTGGCTGCCCCCACAGTGCGTCCCCATCAATGCCGTGCACTGCTAGGTGCTCTGCTTTTCCTTCCTTCCCACTTCCAGCCTTAGTTTCAGCTTGGAAAACCAGCTCGCCCTAGGCAGCAGCCAGCTGGTTTTCTTTTGCGCTCCATTTGAGTGGATGCCATCAAAGTTTAACAGGCCTATTCTGTTATCATTGTCGCCTCCTGTGGATTTTAGTTCAACTTAGAGGCAGAAAACCTCAGAAAAAAAAAAAAAAAAAAAAAAACAAAGAAAAAGCCACGGAGAAGGTACGAGAGCCTCTCAGATCTTGGAGTCCTCCACTAACACTGGAGCCCCCAGTATCAAACAGAATTCATAAGCTTCACCCAGACTCATTACCCAAGAAGTCATGGCAGCTCACCATCCTCTGGCACTGGTATGACTTGATCTGGGGTGCAAACACTCGTTGGCACTCCCAGAAAGGGGAAAGCGTGTGCGCAGCGGGTGCCAACGCAAGCAGCATCCTTTGGAGAAATGACTGTGGAGCCGCCTGTGGTCATGGAAACCACTCCTGCCTTCCCACCCCTTCCAGCACAGTGAGACAGAACGGTTTGTTCTTGCCATAGCTGCCTTGTGCACAGCCCGAGCTCCCAGAAAGCCGAATGCGGGCAGCCTTTGTGCCGCGCGGTGCTTTCAGCGGCAGGCCACATACAGTTAACAGTCCTCCCCGCACCCCGCCAACGCCCCTTCAAAGAGAAAATTAGATCAAAGTTTTATCAGTTCGCCGTGTTTGAGAGTAACACATGCCAGGATTAATAGTTCTCAATTTTTCAGAAATATTAAAATTTGCTCTCTATTGTCAGGACAATAAATCTTTTAGCCTGCAAGTTCATCTTGCTCTGAGAACGACCAAGCGATTACTGACCCCAATTACACAATTAAATCTTTGAAATAATACTGTTTGATATTAAACAATTACATTTCTCATATGAAAATATCGCCATTCTCTTGCCAGCTAAGAGAGTATTAATAATGTATCTACACAGATTCTATTGTGTGTTAATAATGAATGTCTACAAAACCTTATAGGACGTTAATACTGCATGTACCCACAAAGCTCTATAGGATGCTAATATCCACCCACAAGGCCCTAGGAAATGCAAATAGTGAATGCAAAGCAAGGAAATGGGATTCCCTATTCATTCTAGTCTTTAACACAGCGTTCTGCTCTGAGCAGTGTAACATCACAGAAAGACAGGAGGAAGGTGCGGTCAGATGCTCGTGAGGATGAGGAAAAGAAAGAGCTCTGTGTGGCTTGTTGAGGTCTAAGATGTGAGTGGTAACCATCAGAAGTGATGTTTGAGATCTTATAAGAACTTGGGGCTCCTGGCATTGACTTTGGTGGGATTTGGAGTGGAGAGCAGAAGAATATGTGGGGCACAACCAGGTCTAGTCATAGAGCAAAATGGAAGTGTGGAAGGTGTTGGTACGCTGAGCAGGAAACCCTTAACGCACTTGCAAAACACAAGCATGGCAGTCTGTTCTGATCTCTGGATGTCATTAATAATTGAAAGCAACAATATTGCACAGGGAAAGGAAAGATGGAAGCTGTCTCGAAGAACTTAAATGTGGAGATGTGAAATAATATCTGAAAAGATGGAGTAGGAGTCTCGTTGCTGGCAGTAGTTAAAACCAACATGCATTAAGTTGTAGGAAGAAACACTGAAAGGAATGATAAGGGCCGGGCTCCACTGGTGCTGGGCTAGGTGACTGAAATGGTTACTGCTGCCTGTGCTGTCGCTGGTTATGCCACGGCTGCATGTGCTCACAAATCCTAGTAGCAGCGAACGCTGGTTAACAAGCATCCGCAGAATTTTCACAGTAATATTTACCTCCCAGTTGCTCCGGGATATTGAAATACATCTCTGAACCCGATGTAAAAATAAGCAACTGCAGCATCTTGTTGGATGACAATAACGTGCCTCTGCAATCCCACGCCAGAAGCTAATAACTCAAACCCACAAAATGGAGGTTGCTTAGTAGTTATGGAAAGGTGTACTTTCTTTTTTTATGCTAGATCCTGAACACTGCAGGCAAAGAAACGTCTCTCTTTAGTGCCGAACAATATTTTAAAGTTGCACTGAAGGAAAGCTGCCCTACACGTTGAATTGTGTTACAGAGCAGGCAAGGTGTCCTGTTGCCACAGGTTCATTCCTATAGACAGCACTTTCTGCTCCTCGAGCAAGCAGGAGCTGCCTGGCAGGGTTCTTAGCTGTGCCACTTGGCAGGCTGGCAGCGTTATGGTTGGATGGTGCACACCTCTATGTTCCATGCTGGATGGGGCGCTGCGAGACAGACAGGCTGCCAAATGCACACGGAGTATTCAGGGCACAGCACTGTTTGTATGAGAAGTGACTTTAGAGAACATAACCCCTGACCGGTAGAGTCAGAATAGCAAAACAAAACGGAAGAATAAAATGAAATGAACCTTGGGACAGGTCCCTTAGGAATAGACTGGGGCACTGGTTAACAAAAGAACTATTTGTTTCCACGATAAAACACTCCTTTTGTGTTCTCTTCTGTGTGCATTGTAGTGAGTATATTGACTGGCAGGAATGTTCATGGGAGCACTGAATTTTATGTAAATATTAGAGACTATTTGCAGGAGGCAAATTTTGAACTCATAAAAAGTAGTATTCTCTATGGAAGCCTGATCCTAAAGGTTACTCAAAAAACAAAAACATGCAGTGGGATTTACTGAATATATTTAACAGAAACGTATCTAACTCAGCTCCGATTTTGAGTATCGACTATCTGGGGACAGTTTGTGGACAAACAATATACTGAGAATTATTTAGTGAGACAAGTCAGCAAATAATTGCAAATGACAAATAAATTTGAGAAAATTACAAACTGCTTGTGGACAGTTCATGAACAGAAGTGAGGCAAAATTAATCAGATAAATTATTCACAATGAATGAATCTCTCAGCTCTAATTAAAACTCTGTAGGGTATTAATAATACATGCTCACAGAACCACAAACAGAATCTTATAACCAAAAGGATCCATCTGTGTCTGCCTCGCAGACCTTCCCATCCTAGAAGGGGAAGCTGCTGTTGCCATCGTGTCTCGGTATCTTGTTGTGATTGCACGCTGATGCTGCTTGCTGCTGATAAAAGCCCTCTTTGCAGGCGGTATGTGTGGTTAGTGTGGTAGGTTTCCCACAGGTGTTTGTGGTGCAGAGGATCTGCTCCTTCGGAGTTCTTTTTGCTCTTCCAGCCCTAGGGGGATTCCTGGGGAATATGCATAGTATTACCACTGCTTATGTGAAGTTCTTAAGGTTTTTCTTTCATGAGTGTTGCAAATGATTTTGAAAATGATTTTTTTTTCCAAGATACGGATACAAACAAAGACCTGAAGGCTTACTCCTGAAGATCCTCACAGTGGGAACTTGGCTAGCCCAGAGTTCCCCGCACCAACTCTGCCAGTGGCTCGCAGCCCCTTGTATCGCAGACTGGGACTCCCTGCACATAGGTCTGCTGTGACCTGGTGTGTGCTGCCTGATTAAAGGAAGCCTTATCCTAACAGGAGTGTTTTCAGGGGCTTTGTCACTGTGCACAGTAGGACTCGCTGCCATGGGCAAGGAGCAGAAGCCTAGGGTAGTAGGCTGAGTGCTGGTTGTTCTGCCTGTTGTAAAAATGCCAGCAAAATAAGGAGACTTGCTCTTCCTCCCTCCCAGACTTGTGTTATTTAGCTCTGCTTTTGGTATAACTGCGTCTTCATACTCTGAGGAACTCCTCAAACCCATTCCCCCCTGCCCTGATCCCCTGTCTTGCAGTCAAGACCGAGTCAATCAGAAAATTGTTTAATACTTCTTTTATTCCCAAGAGATCTCCTGGCCTTCTGTCTTTCCACTCATCAGCTTCTTTTCTACCAGCTACCCCTACCCCTCCTGTGTCTTTTATCTGCCCAAACCCAATCACTCTTCCCCTCTTCTTTTTTCGCTTGTCATAAGGAATCAGAATTCATTAAAAGCAAGCTGCAAAATATCAGCATTAATCCCCTTGTTCTCATGGGGCCAGCGCCATGAGTCCCTGGGTCCCCTTATCGGCATCAAACTGTATTTCACCAGCTAGAACCCTTCTGATAGCTTAAATACCTGCCATGCAGGTGTCTCCATCTGACAAGATAACACGTAATCAATCATACATCCCCCATTTATGCAAAAAGCCCATCTTCCTTCTGTTTATTTCATCTGATGGTGGATGAAGAGCTGGGGAAGGGAGGGGCCGAAAAATTAAATCCTTTCTGCTCCCATACACTCACAGAGCCAAATGACACATCTCTTGCCTATCCAAAGAAAAGGCCTTTCTCTCCTGTAATTCACTTATTAGCAGTTATGCGGTGGTGGTGGTTCAGAAAAGTGGTTTAAGCAGTAATTGTCAGTGGAATCACATTCAGCTTTGTAATAACGCGCGGGTCCAAAGTGGGCACTGCAGAAACTCTTCCATCAGAATTACCTGCTGGAGTGTTGCTTACACCGATCATCAACTATTCCGACCTGGAAGGGACCTGTAAGGATCATCGACTCCAACACCCAGCTCCACAAAGGACCACCTCAAATCTAAACCCTGTATCTGAGAGTGATGTCCAAAATGCATACTGCACTCCAGCAGCTCAGGGCCGTGCCCACTGCCCTGGACAGCCCGTTCCATGCCCGCTGCCCTTTGGTGCAGACCCTGTCCCTAACCCCCAGCTGCCCCTCCCCTGACACATCTCCATGCCGTTCCCTCGGGCCCTGTCGCTGTCACACAGAGCAGAGCTCAGCGCTGCCCCTCCGCTCCCTGTGAGGAGCTGCAGCCGCCATGAGGCCTCCCCTCAGCAACTCTGCTCTGCACTGAGCACGCCACGGGACCTCAGCTGCTCCTCACACACCTTGCCCTCCAGACCCTTCACCATCTTTGTTGTCACTTTCTAATAGCTTTATGTTCTTGTATTGTGGCACCCAAAGCTGCACGCAGCACTCAGGGTGAGCCACGCAGCACAGAGCAGAGCAGGACATCCCCTCCCCTGCCCGGCTGGCAGTGCTGGGCCTGGCACACTTCAGGGTACGGTTGGCCCTTTGGGCTGTCAGGGCACGCTGCAGACTCACACTGAGCTTTCCATCAGCCAAACCCCTTTCCATGGCATTAATCTTCACCCCCTCATTCCTCAGTCTGTATACAGATTCAGGGTTGCCCCATCCCAGGTGCAGAATCATGCACTTGCTCTTGTTAAGACTTCATGCAGTTGGTCATTGCCTATCCCTGCAGTTTGTCAAGATCTGTCTGCAAGGCCTCTCTGCCCTGAAAGGAGTCAACAGATCATCCCATTTAGTATTATCTGCAAACTTAATATACCTTCAAGTCCTTTATCCAAGTCATTGATGAAAACCTTGAAGAGAACCGGCCCTAAAAAAGGAGGCCTGGGGAACCTCACCAGTGACTGGCCACCAGTCTGATGTAACGCCATTAACTGCAGACTTTTGAGTCTGACCCGTCAGGCAATCGTTCATCCATTGCATTATGTTTTTGTCTGTCTGTATGCTGGATATTTGTCCAGAAGGATACTGTGAAAAACAGTATGAAAACTGCTGCTGAAATCCAAAAAGATTACATTAACTAGCCTCCCTTGCTCAGCTAGATCGGTAACCTTCTTATAGAAGAGATTCAGCTGGTTAAACAGGACTTTCCCCTTGTGAACTCCTGCTGGCTGTGACCAATGACTGTGTAGTCTTTCAAGTGTTTGTCAATAACTCCCAGAATAATCTCTATAGTTATGCAAGGCAACAAAGAGAGACTGACAGACCTGATGTAGGAGGCAGAAGATGTTCAGGGTACGTCTTGCTCTTCACTGGCCATCTTAGGTGCCCGCTACAGTCATAAAGGAGGGCAGGACCTTGCCTCTGTGAATCATAGAATCATGGAATGGCTTGGGTTGGAAGGGACCCCAGGGATCACCAAGTTCCAACCCCCCTTCCACAGGCAGGGCCACCAACCTCCAGATCTGGTACTAGACCAGGTTTCCCAGGGACCCATCCAACCTGGTCTTGAACACCTCCAAGGACAGAACATCCACAGCCTCTCTGGGCAGCCTGTGCCAGCACCTTGTCGCTCTCTCTGTAAAGAACTGTCCCCTGACATCCAATCTAAACCTTCCCTCCCTGAGTTTAAAGGCATTCCCCCTTGTCCTATCACTATCTATCCAAGTAAAAAGTTGATTTTCCTCCTTTTTATTCTAACCCCCTTTTAAATACTGGAAGGCTGCAGTGAGGTCTCCTTGCAGCCTTCTATTCTCCAGGCTGAACAAGCCCAGCTCCCTCAGCTTGTCTTTGTAGGGGAGGTGCTCCAGTCCTCTGATCATCTTTGTGCCCTCCTCTGGACCCTCTTCAACAGCTCTTGTACTGGGGGCCCCAGACCTGCACACAGTAGTCCAGATGGGGCTTCAGAAGGGTAGAGTAAAGAGAGGCAATCACCTCCCTGTCCCTGCTGGCCACCTGTATGGGAACTGTTGGATCCTGAACCTCTGATTGACCACCTGAGGCAAGCACTGAGTCAGCCGCGGGAGCACAGGTGAAAGCAATTCAGCTGTGCAACCAGAAGGCGTGGAACCAGGCTGCACCTCTCCTAGACCCCATTTAAGGGCTGCCTGGCACTCAGGAAGGATCTCTTCCTGGAGATTGCTTCTCATGGAGTTTTTGCAAGCCTACGACACTGGTATGTACCTTTCATTTATATCTGATTATCTTCTCCAGTGTGGTAATTTTACCAGCCTAACTTCTCTGTTTACTGTATAACGTGTGTGTGCTTATTAACTGTACAACACCCCTCTGAACACACAGCTGGCTCATCTTTAAATCCTCCTGTGCAAGCAGTCTTTCCAAGAGGAGACTGCCTTTCGAAGTGGGGGAATGAAATTGCCTTTGGCAGTAGTATGCATTCATCTGAGGGTAATGGCAGGGGGATGAGCCACAGCTTGAGGAGGATGCTGCTGTCCATGGAGGAGACAGCTTGTGAAAGCCCTCTGTGCTGGTAGCTCACCTTCCTCCTGTGACAGCCACAAATGGCTATTGCCTGCCGGGGCTCACTGGCAAGGAACTCAGGACAAGCAAGATTGGCTTCAGTTAATAACTCTTTTAGTTGTGTTCTCCAACACAATTCAGCCCCATCAGCAAGGTGGGTATTGTGTG